>NW_024081331.1:463143-643544 GCF_003009895.1 Hyaena hyaena
CCCCCAGTGGTAGAGGAGAGAGGATGTCCGTGCCCAGCCCACTCCGCGCCACCCTCCCTGCCCTGCCTGGCCCCGTGCACTCTTACATACTCGAGTTTCGGTGGGAGCTGGCCAGGCTGTGTCCAGCCATCTCAGGAGGGGGCTGGTGGCCGCGGTGCAGGAACTGCTGGGAGCTGAGCATGTGGCTGGGGTGGGCAGCCCGGTTCATGTTGTGCAGAACATTGACCTAGAGGAGGGAGAGCTCAGTGGGCACCCGCCTCTCCTATTCCTGCTCACTAGAGTCCTGTCCCACCTCACTCGGGCCCATCTGCTAACCATGCCCCACAGCTCCTCCTCCGCCGCCGCGGACAGGTTCCGGGCTCCTCCGGGCTCCAATGTCCATTCCCACCAACTACGGGTCTCAGTCCACTCTGCCAGGGCTCCTCGCTAGCAGGAGAGGAGGGGAAAGAAGGAGACTCTCCAAATACCTCCACAATGAATTCATTGCTGGAGTAACGACCATTCATTTCTGAGCAGGACAGCCGGAATTTCCTGGCATAGAGGGCAGCTCCGTGTCGCAGCCGATAATGAGCCTGCCTCAGGATCTCTTCGTACACAGTGATGCTCTCCACCCCTGGGGGACAAGGAAGTAGCTCAGGGCAGGAGTACCCTCCAAAAAGGCCGGGCAGGACCCTCTCTCGCAGACTCCCACCGGCTGAGAGCACACACAACCGCAGAATGGGTCAGTCCCACGTCTCCACAGGGGAATGACCTGAGTTCTCCCAAGAGATGCCCCCCTCCGCCCCCAGCCCAGCTCTGACTCATTGAGAGAGAGTGACTGGGGTCCATATCCTGCTCTGCTCTGCTCTTCTCTAAAAACTCTGTGGCTTCTGGATAGAGATGGAGAGAAGGCAAGACAGAAGGAAAGAGGCAAGAAGGAGGGAAAGGAAGAGAGGGGAAAATTCAGAAGTCCTCGGTGAGGCTCTGGAAGGGAATGGAAACAGGAGGAGCCGGTGATGACCATCTTCTCCCATTCCTCCTTATGGAGGTTTCCTTCAGAGAATAGCAGGCTTCCCATGGAAGCTACCAAGTCATGGCCACTATTCACCAAGACGTGAGCACATGAGTCAAAGCTCTGGTGTGTCCACGAGATCAGAGAGAGGGAAGGTAGAGAGAAGGTGGTTAGGGCCAAACAGCTAAAGGATCGAAGGCTCGTCAGAGAAGACTGACCCACAGGAGGAACGAGGGGCAGAGGGGAACCAAGCTGTAGAGAGAAGCTTGACGAACTTCCAGGTTGGGAAGGTGCAAAATGCCACTTGTCCACATCCCTGGGCCTGGGAGGAGGACCCGCTGGAATTCCTAGAATCCTGGTCATGGGGAGGGGCATGCAGGGAAAAAGAGGACCGGCTCTCAGTCCCCACTGACCAGCAATGGTGAGGTAGGCCGACGTGTTGGTGAGCTCCAGCCCTCGCTGCTGCAAGAGTGCCGTGTCTAGGAGCAGACTTTCCCGCTCTGGGTCCAGGTCATCCCCCACCAGGGAGATCTCGCAGCCATCCAGGTTGTGCACGATCTCATCCGACATGCGTGTGTCTGTCACTGAATGGGAAAGAGTCGGGATCAGGGTCAGAGCCACAGGGCCCACCTCGTGGCCACTCTTCCTCCCCTTCCAGGCTCATTCCCTGAGAGCAGTCGGCAGCATCGTCAAGAACAGCATTACCCAATACTTTGCTCATACCCACAGGCCTCCTCCTGGCTCTACATCTGTGTAAGTGGTTCTAGGCAAGCGAGTGTGGGGTGAAGTCACTCCAGGTGCAGACACGGGCCCCCTCTCGGGACGATATCACTTCCTGGAGTCATCCTTACCTGTGCCCTGCCAATTCTCATCCTTTTTGGCCTCCACCTGGTGCGAAATGGAGCAAGTGATTTGAAGATCGGGGAACAAGGGGATCCCCTCAGGACCTTCAAAGTCCACAGCCGGGCGAGCAAAATGAGCAGTGCCACTCAGCAGGATCTGGGGGGCATCAGGCTGAAGGACCACCACGTAGCCCTCCACTTCGGGGATGGAGACACAGGATTCTTCACTGAAGCACCTACAGGAGAAGGTGGGGGAGAGGCAGCTTACGACCCAACACCTCCTCTCTTATGATCACTATTCTGTTTCATCCCTCCGGGCGTCCATCTCTACAACAGAGCACCCCATGTTGGGGAGAGGAGGGGAGAAAAGAGGGATGGTGTCTCTGTAGCAGCACCACTACCCCACCGGGGCAAAGCTGGAGAGGAGATACCCTTTCCTGGGAGGATGCCACTGTGGGAAAGGGTCAGGGACAGATCAGACAACCCAGACCTGCAGGAGGGATCACATTACAACACCCTGATGGCAGATTATGCAACACCTATCAAACTTCATTCTACAAACCAAACTTACAAAAATGTTTACACATACACAATTCCTTACTCAGAAGATTTAAATTAAGAAGTGTGTTCAGTAGGGGCGCCCGGGTGGCTTAGTCGGTTAAGCGTCTGACTTTCGCTCAGGTCATGACCTCGCGGTTCGTGGGTTCGAGCCCCGCGTCGGGCTCTGTGCTGACTGCCAGCTCAGAGCCTGGAGCCTGTTTCAAAGTCTGTCACTCCCTCTCTCTCTGACCCCCCTGCTCCCGCTGGCTCTCTCTCTCTCTCCTAGAAATAAATAAAATATTTAAAAAAAAAAAAAAAAAAAAGAAGTGTGTTCAGTAAAACACGTGGCAGATACATGCCACAAAAATATTCAACAACAAAAATGGAAGGGAGGGCTGTGGTGGGGGAGCCTATCCCAGGATGCACACCTCTTTGGTGTGTCTTCCATTCATTCCCTTCAAGATCAGAGAAACCTACTTTGGTCGGTGAGCTAATGTGATGATCTTGGACCTGTTTCCATGGTCCTGTGAAGCCTCGCGGACCTTGGCACCAGGACAGACTCCCTCAAGCACTCAGCCAGGCCAACCAACGTACAGCACAGCTGCTCAGGGGTCACCTCCCGCCCCATCCTTTGCCAATCGATCAGAATGACACCTCACTTTTCTCATCACACCTGCTGGTTTCTGAAGCATTTACACATACTATTTCATCCAACCTAATTTCAATGCTGTGGAAAAGGGATAAGAAACCAACGACACACGAGAAATAGGCATCAGAGTTAAGGCTTAAAGCCACTGTTCCTATGCCAAGATCACACTCTTTCTACTGGACCACAGCCACTATTTGGGACCTGGGTTTGCACCAGTCTGATTTATTTAAAGAAGCACCCCTTGAACAAGCAGCCTTCAGAAGGGAGTTAGTAGCACAGGAGCAAGGCTTGTGGGCTATATGCTTGTGCTAACTGAAATGAGGCTTGCTGAGCATGCCCAACTGGACTGCAGGAGCCATTATGGGAAGGGGTAACCTCAGCAGATATGAAGAACTCAAGTCCCTGACGCTGTCCATGCCCACAACCTGCTAAGTTCCTGTGCTGTAAGGAGTGGGGCCCAAGAATCTGCACGGTTATTCCGAGGGCCCCAGCTCAAACCCTCTTGGAAGACAACCTCAGCTGATCCTGAGAGCCCAGACTCCAACAGACATCCCCACTGCAGTGAGCAATCTAAAGGGGACTCAACGGGGAACAGGGGGCTGAACCTGACCCAAAAGCACTAATGATCTGGTCAAGAGCTTAGGTATGGCATACAACCTTAAAAATTTTTTTAATGCTTTATTTATTTCTATGAGAGAGAGAGAGAGAGAGAATCCGAAACAGGCTCCAGGCTCTGAGCTAGCTGTCAGCACAGAGCCCGACGCAGGGCTTGAACCCACAAACCGCGAGATCATGACCTGAGCCAAAGTCAGACGCCCAACCAACTGAAGCCACCCAGGTGCCCCGGCATACAATCTTAAAACAAGGGCAAATGTGGTCACCATCGCGTAAGTGGAACAAACAAAAAACCCAGGAAGGTTTAGAGAGGCAGAGGTCATTTCTGGCTAAGATGGGAATAGGGCATTTGGCCAGGGAGGATAGGAATAATCAAGAGAAGTAGCAACAGAGCTAGCCTTCGAAGGAGGATAGGACTTCGCTAGGCAGAAGGTAGACCATAGAATGGATGCTGGGGAGTATACCAAGGGGAATGAAGGAATGAGGCAGGAAATCTGGGCAGATGGTTGAGGGCTTCGAGTGAGATTTTCGAGCACTGGCCAGGGGAGGCCATTAAAATCTTCTATATCAAGGAAATATGAGGATGAAAATTCTCGTTTATGACCACTAACCCAGCCTCCGGTGGAGAGTGAACTGAAGTTAGAATATTAGAGATAGGTCAACTCATTGGGAGGTTATGGCAATAGGCTGGGTGAGAGGTAATCAGAGATGGGGCTGGAGTCATATCAGCAGAAATGGAAAAAGAGGAGACAGATTCCTAACACCCAGCACAGGCAGGATCAGGGTGACCTGGTGACTGATGGAGCGTGGAGGAGAGACAGGGAGAAACCAAGATGACTCAGAAGTTTCAAGCCTGGATGATTGCATGGGCAGAGACACCATTACAGAAATGGAGAATTCCAGGGAGAGGCTAGTTTGGGTACTGAAGGTCATTATTCCGTCTTATGATGGAACAGATTAGCTCATCTGTTTGAGGTGCTGACAGAACTTCTAGATAGAGGTTACAGCAAGCAGATAGAAATTTAAGGGCTGTGAAAGAGGATAAAGCTAGAGAAAAAAGATATGGTAGCCATTTGTTCAGGGGTTAATGCCACAAAGGAGGTGGGCTTTCCAAGAAAGAGAGGGGGGAAGAGTACCTTAGAGAAAATCTGCATTGACAAATAGTTGCATAAATCTGGCTTTAAAGGGGCAGAGCCCCAAAAACTGAACACTGGAACTTGGGGAAGCCACATGCACTAGGGCAAGGATGTATATCAGGAAAAAGGAGGTACTGTTAGGGATCTATCTCCTCCTCTTTCACTCATGTGCATGTGCAGGTGTGTGTGCTTACACACACACACAGATACACACACACACCTCCCTATATTTTCTCCAATGATCTCAAGGAAGTATTAGGGTAGCACTAACCACAGGATAGCTCTACAAATGAAAAAATTGAGAGCTCTCTTTCTCAGCCTCACAAAGAAAACAAGATCCCTTTCTCCCTACTAAAGGATCAAAGTCAGGTTCCCAGCCCTTGGATAAGCCTCTCCCAGGGCATCAAAGAAGTAGGAGGAATTCAGATGAGTCCATCAACAAAGGATGTCAACTCCTCCCGCTGTGGGGCACCCCTCCCCTTGCAAAGCTCCACCCTAAGCCAAAAGACAGCATCCTTCCTTGATGTGGCTCCAATGCAGAGTGAAGGCAATGAATGAGGCAATCATTCGGTGACTAGTGGGTTAAACCCTTCATAGCTGCACAACTGCCCTTTTAACGACTTGAGTTCTAGCTAGAACGTGGTGGGCTGCATGCTTGGCTCTGGTCTGTGCCCACATGACCCCAGCTACCTGTGGCCTTCAGCTCCACACCATGACCACACCATGGGCCAGCAGCCCGATACCCAAAAGCTGCTGCCTCTGCCTTCCAGAGCTGTAATTGTGAGGCCTGATAATCATGACCAGTCACAGTGCCCCCTCCTTTCTCTCCTCTCTAAGCCCACCCTTCCCAGGATAGCTATCTTCACATCGCTTATGGAGAAACCAAGGCAGAGGAGGGGAGAAAGGCATGCTTACTCAGGAATCTAGTCTCCTGCATTGAGTAATCCACCCACCAGATGGCAGTAGCTCCTAAAAACTGCCCCACAAACATTCTAGGGGGTGAAAACCAACATTGGCAGAATAGGCACTGGGCTAGTGGTCAATCTGGACTGTATCATTTAGCTCTCAAAACAATCCCATGAGTTAGATTCTATTGTTATCTCTGCTTCATAGCATTTGCTCTGTGCAAAAAGCCAGTAGGTAACAGACTCTGGGTCTATAACTATTATACTTTCATGACCTCTCAGTTACTTGCCATTTTTTAAATGTCTTATTTATTTTTGAGAGAGTGCAAGTAGGGAAGGGGCAGAGAGAGAGGGACAGAGGATCTGAAGCAGGCTCTGTGCTGACAGCAGCCCGATGTGGGGCTCGAACTCACAAACCACAAGATCATGACCTGAGCCAAAGTCAGACGCTCAACCAGCTGAGCCACCCAGTGCCAATTTTTCTTTTAAAGAATTAAAATTATTTACTTAGAATTCAAAGGTCAGAAAACTTTCAGTGAAGGGCCAGACAATAAATATTTTTGGCTTTTGGGGCCATACAAACTCTGTCCCAACCTAGCCCTGCCATCATACTGTGAAGTAATATGCAAAGAAATGGGAATGGCTGTGTTCTAATAAAACTTTATTTACAAAACAGGCAGCAGGCCAGACTTGGCCCCACAGCCATAGGTTGCCAACCCCCAGGCTTAGATGATCCTATTTGACCTTGCAAGAGCTTGTTGAAACAAGATTAAAATAGGTGAAACAGCTAGAGCTACTAGCTCAAGGTCATCCAGGCAATCAATATCGTGTCAGAATTAACATCAAATCTCCCAGCTCCAAATCCAGTTCCCGCTCTGCACCACTTTACATATCAGCATAGAGGCACAGAGAAAATTAAAACCCCACGGTCCTGGAAGGGTGGTTTGTGGAAAAAATAATGAATCCGTTGTTTAAATCCGAATCTAGGGGCGCCTGGGTGGCTCAGTCGGTTAAGCGTCCGACTTCGGCTCAGGTCATGATCTCATCGTTCGTGGGTTCGAGCCCCACATCGGGCTCTGTGCTGACAGCTCAGAGCCTGGAGCCTGCTTCAGATTCTGTGTCTCCCTCTCTCTCCGACCCTCCCCTGCTCACGCTGTCTCTCTCTCAGAAATAAATAAAAAACATTAAAAAAAAATTTTAATCTGAGTCTAGTCCAGGCTCTTCTACAACATTGGTGTGTCAAGTGAGCAAGTCAGTTGTCGTTGGGGCCCAGTCTCCCCATCTATGTAGTGAGGGGGTGTGCCTAGCCCTGGGTGACCTCTAAGACCAAGGAGTTCTGACACTATCTGGTTCTGCTCTGTGATTTGCCCGCCCCACCCAACACTCACTTGACGGCAGTGGTGAGGCGCAGGGGCCTGACGCCAGGCGTGGCAAAGCGCAGAGTGTTCATGTAAGCCACATGCTGCAGGGCATGGTTGAAGGTCTCCACATCATCCCCCTCCAGGGTGAGCAGGGACTGCGAGGGGTTCACGTGGACCTGGGCCCCAGACACAGACAACTGAGAGCAGGGCCAGGAGGTGGGAGAGAGGTGGGCAGGGGTCGGGGGCCGGGGGCATGCCCGGAAAGACAGGGCTAGAGGAAGGGGCTCTACCTTCATGCCTTTGCCCAGGCTCTCGAAATCCCTATAGTCCAGCCCCTCCCGACATGCATAGAGGCACTCGATGACCTCGCGGCTCTCCAGGCGGCCGGAGCGCACGCTGAAACCAGCCAGGTAGCCATGGAAGTAGTGGTGGATCAGCAAGGGGTCTCCTAGGGCAGGAACACAGGGGCGGGAGGGAGGTAAAGGCAGGTGAGAGCAGAGGCAGCTGGAGCAGGAAGGGGGGCAGAGGGAAAGGGCAGACGGCTGGGGGAAAAGCACAAGAAGGAGAGATGTGGAAATGAAAAGGAAAGAAGAGACCAGGAAGTGAGGCCGGGGGAGACTGGAGAAAAGCAGAAGAGGGAATAAATCCAAGGAGAAGAGAAGGGTGAAAAACAGAAACAACAGAAATGAGAAAAGCCCCCAGGAAAGGGAGAAAGGGAAGGAGGAAAGCATGACCAAAGGGAGCACAAAGAGAAGCCCATGGAGGAAACGGAGGGGAGGGCAAGACGGCGTGGTCCCAGGGCATGCAGGGGCCCCCGGGGAACGTGTGGAGCTTCACAGATGCCCCAATCTCCCTACATGGGACCACCTCCTGCCTCCCACAACTGCTACATGGAAAGCCAGCAAGAGAACTCTTCCACTTCCTTCTGTGGGCAGGAAGGGACACTCAGGATGCCACCAAGCTCCATCTGGCCTTACCTCTCCCAGGGACCCCTGCCCTGTAGTAGTTCATGGAGGCCCTACCCCCTGGTGGCAGGCGCAGCAGTAACTGTGAGGCTGGCTGGGATTTGGGGGTTGGCGTGGAGTCAGGAGCAAGCACAGAAAGTTAAGGTGAGAGCTCTCTGGTTTCCAGTTCTTATGCACAGAGTACCTTGTGTGGTGTCTGTACTGTTGTCTCCTCCCTTTTCCTTCTCTTTGTTCTTCTCCTCTGGAGGAAAAAGAAGTAGCAATGAATTCAGTCTTGTAGGGGCAGATTGACCACAAGGAAGAAGGGGTCTTCCCGTTTCTCTCCCCGCCAATGTAGGACTTGCAACCTGTCCACCAATTTCACATCTCAATCTCTCCGGCTTCTGTTAACAACCAACCCCCAAATATGTTGCTGAGAAAAAACGAGGGCTCTGGTAAGACACAGCATGCACACACACACACGCACGTGCACGCGCGCACACAAGCAGGCACACACCCAAGCTCCCAGAAGGATAAAGATGAAAGAAATAGCTTAAGGAAGACTGAGGACTCTCTGAAGTACTACTGGCCTCCAGCAAGGGAATGCACTTGCGGACATCATCCCTTCGATTGAACAATGTGGGCACTGGCCAAAGTTACAGAAAGAGAGATTCTGGGGATGCCTGAGGTGATGACTAGTTGAATAAGTGGGAGATATTGGGTGGGGGAAGGGGTGCTGCAGTCTACTCCACAGAGATCTCTCTGAGTCACCAGGCCCAACTGCAGGGAGACATGCATGAAGTCAGGCTACCCTTGCTCCTTCATTAATCCTAAGCCACTAGAAGTTCCAACCTCAGTGTCTTCACTGAGAAGCTCAGGGGGACTTACCAGTCCAGCAGGCCCCAATCATGAGAGCAGGTTCCCTTCGGGGAGGGTGGATGAGACCATTGTCATGGATGAGGGCAGGGTCAAATGAGATGCCATCGGCATAAAGCGTGACTGTGGGGAACTCCAGGTTCAAAGCGTAGTGGTGCCATTCATCATCGCAGACCTGGGGGAGCAGTGTTAAGGGTAAGAGCCCTCAGTTGCTTTATCTTCAGGGAATTAATACAAGGCACGGCCCCTTCTCCTGGGAGACAGGGTACAGTCCCTTATAGTTTCAGCTCTATCAGCAGGGCTTACTAGTGAACTGTTGCCTACCCAGCTCCAGAAATAACATCCTTGCCCAAAATCACCAGGCACCAAGCAAGTAAGTACCCAAAATTCCATTCTTCAGGCAAATCTCTAAAACTATAAACATTCCTAAGAGAAGTAACACACTATTTTGTGAATAATTTTGGAAGGTCTAGAGTAGCTTGTATCCCAACAGTAAAACAAACCCACTCTCCTTGGCAGTTCTCCTAGGGTCAAGATGGGGGTGGGGGATGGTCAGAGGAATGAGGGGTAGCAAGCTCTCTGCCTTATTAGCTTCTAAGTGCTGGAATGCCTCACGGTTCAACCTAGACCCTTTTCCCTTTTCTCTCTACTCAGTCTTCCTAGGAATTTCCTCATCTGTTCCCATGATACCACGTTTATACCGTTAATTCCAGAATCTGCATCTCCAGCCCAGAGCTCTCCTTTGAACACTGGGCTCTCCACTTGAATGTCTCAGAGGTATCTCAAATTTACCATGTGTAAGATAGAAGTCCATGCCCCTTCCCAATTTCCTCGCTTTTCCCTGGGTCAGCATCAACACTCCACTGTCCATCCAGTTGTCAAACAGATGACCTATGGGATACCTTTGATCCTTCCCTTCCCTTCACCTTGCACATCCAAACCACCAGCAGCGCTGTTGATCCCAGGTCCAAATAGAGCTGGAAGCTGTGAATTTCTGTGCAGTTCTCTATAATGCCATGCATTAGTCCAGTCCTCGGCCTTTACCATGGCAACAGTCTTGCCTAGGTCTTTATATTTTTATGTCTCTTCAATACATTCCTCCCATAGTTGCCAAAGGGATCTTCTTAAAATTCAGATCTAATCAGATCACCTCCCTGCTTTACACCCTTCAAAAGGCTTCCTATCTCTTACAGAACAAAATCTAAACAAACTGGGGCTCCTGGGTGGCTCAGTTGGTTAAGCATCCAACTTAGGCTCAGGTCATGATCTCTGCTCGTGAGTTCGAGCCCTGCATCGGCCTCTCTGCTGTCAGCACAGTCTGCTTCAGATCCTCTGTCCTCCTCTCTCTCTGCTCCTCCCCTGCTCACATTCTCTGTCTCTTCCTCTCTTGCTCTCTCAAAAATAAATAAAACCTTAAAAAAAAAACTAACCTTAAAAAAAATCTAAACAGGGGCGCCTGGGTGGCTTAGTCGGTTAAGCGTCCGACTTTCGCTTAGGTCATGATCTCGCGGTTCGTGGGTTCGAGCCCCGCGTCAGGCTCTGTGCTGACTGCCAGCTCAGAGCCTGGAGCCTATTTCAGAGTCTGTGTCTCCCTCTCTCTCTGACCCTCCCCTACTCACGCTGTCTCTCTCTCTCTTAGAAATAAATAAAAATTAAAAAAAAAAAATCTAAACAAACTCCAGCTGACGCTGCCCAGCTCTCCAACCTCATGTCCAGTCTTTCCCCCTTGTTCACTGTATTCTAGCTCCACTGACTTCTTCCCATGCCTGGAACATGTGAAGCACTTTCCTGCCTCAGGGCCTTTGCAGCAGCTCTTCCCTCTGCCTAGAACACTTTTCTTTTCAGCTATTCCTCATCCTTTGAACAAAACTTAAATTTCACCTCCATCAGGACTTCCCTGAGCATCAGATCGAAACAGAATCCCTCCCTGTGTCCTCCCGCATTCTCTACTTCACTCCCCTGCTGTTCTTTCAAAGAATTCATCATAATTTACTATTTGTATGTCTCCCTACTTTCTAAAAATCTACTTCTCCAACTAAAATGTAAGCTCAAAGAAGGCAAATACTTTGTTTCATCTGATACTCCATTGTATCCCCAGAACCAAGCAGAATGGCAGAGTCTTGCTTAATACTTCACAAACATGTGTTGAATAAATAAGGGAATATAAAAGAAAGCAAACGGAAGACTGTCTCTTTCACAGAGTACCACAGAAAGCAAAAGCTTTTGTAGACAGCCCTCAATTATCCAGTTTGTGGATTTTCTAGGCCCTTCCTTTCTCTTTCTCTCTCTCTTCCACTTCCTGCCTTTTTTCAGCTATTTGCTCACTCAGCCACTCCACTGGGGCTTGCAAGAAAAATAAAAGGAAATGGGTACTCAATTAGTCCCAATTGGCCCGCTCGGGCCAGCTTACAGAATGAATAAAGAAGAGGTTGAAATTGTCCGCTCCAGAGAGGATTTTACATATTTTTGTCCATTATTTATCCTTCATAATCATGGATGATAATAATGAATATTGACATTCTTTCTGCCTACAAAGTCTAGTCCATCATTTGATTCTACAACAACCCTCGGATATAAAATTCATATTATTCCCATTTAAGAGGTCAAGAAACTGAGATTTAGACATATTAACAGAGATTTCTTGGCTAGGGAGCTCCCCTGGCTGGACTCAAACCCAACCTGTGTCCCTCAGAATGACTTCCTTTCTCGCTGACAGCATGCTAACTGCTTGAGAGTCAGGGGTATGTACTGATAAGGTTCTAGGTAAGAAAGAGATGAAATAAAACAAGTGGGAAACAAGAAATAAAACCTTGGAGTAGAATGGTCAGGAACTGAAGGTGGAGCGAAGGGCGCACAGGACAATGCAGAAAACGCCAACCCCAGCCCCAGGACCCTCCTGCCGCCCACCCAGCTCTCCCAGGAGCCTGGCACTGGCCTCACCTGCTCCAGCTTCCAGAGGAACTTGACGGGGCGGGCACTCTCAAGCAGAGGCCAGTAGAGGAAGGCAATTCTGCAGCCATGGACAGTCAGCGAGTAGTGAGAGAAGCCATCCTCTGAGGGGAGAGGGCAGAGACACGGGTCAAACACAGGGCCTGAGGCAAGACCAGGTTCAAAGCCCCAGAGCGAGAAGACATGGGATTCTCATTACTCTCTTTGGTGCTCACCCTCTCGTATTCCCTAGCATCTTCCCTCTTTCTCTCTCTCTCTGACACATGCACAGAGTCCAGTCCAAGTGAAAACTGGGGCTTCTCGAACATTCTGATTGGCCAGGGTGCAACACTGGCCAGCCTGTTCCCACCCAGATTTCTACTGGTCCTTTGGTTAATACGTGGGTGACAGCCCATCTTAGATCAAGAGAAGTGAGCTCGAAGAAGTGGCAGGATTGAAAGTTCAGGTCAAGACTGAGCCCTCCTAGGAAGGACATGCTATGCAGTCAAGGGAAGAGGGGACTTAGAAATGGAGCCAACTAGCCCTTCAAAGGGGAGATGGGATGGTGGTTGGAGAGAAAGAATGGGGCACACCACTACCCAGGCTTCTCTCTCCTACAGTGAACAGGTTGTAATGGGAGTAGACTGGGAAGCAGCCTACCACGTGGTGGGATGAGGCAGGGGGATTGGGCAACCGCAGGTGAGAAGGGCAGTGAGCAGTCCCATTGCACTCCGAGAGTAGCGTGGTCTCAACCTCTCACACAGGCAGTAAACCACACAATTCCAGGGAGTATCAAACCCAGCACCGCCATCTTACAAATGAAGAGAGAGGAAGTGACCTGCCCACCGCCACAAATTGGATGGTGACAGACGCAGGATAAAAAGCCAGTTTCCTCATTCTCACACCAGTGCCCTGGGGGAAGGCTCACCATTCTGGACAGTGTTACACACGATGGTTTCCTCTTCCTTCTTGCCCTTGTTGGGAGTCACACCATGCTTCATCCAGAAGGACAGAGTAAAGTGGTCACTGAGGCTGTCCTGGGGTCCAGAGCCCAGCCCAGCTGTGCCACCTAGGGGAACCTGCACAGCTTGGGTGCCATTGAACCAGTAGATAAGGCTGCTGTCCTGGCTGTAGTGCACTGAGAGTCCAGCCGTCCAGTTGGCATTGGGGCCAGGCATGGGCAACAGGTCTACCTCCCCAGTGGCAGCACCTGCAAGAGCACAGAAAGCAGAAGTGTCAGAGCTGAGACCCAGCAGATGGGCAAATGGGAAGCAGTCGGGGAAAGAGTGACTGAAGGAGAGAGATTTCCCACAGCTTCTCTCACCCCCTTTCTCAGCCCCTCAAAGACACCTGAGGGGAGATCTCCCTTCTAGGAATGGCTCTCCAACTAATTCATTCTCCACCTCATCATCTCTCCCTACCATTGTTCTGTAATGTACCTGGTGACTGTCTTGTGCTACGATTGTAATTATGCATCTTTGCCAACGACCTACTGATTTGCTTTTGGGGCCACAGGAGTTAACCACATGCTACAACCTCTGTGGATGTATATATACGTACAGGTGGGCAAGGGAAGATGAGGCAGATTCTTAGGAAAGAGGCAGAGGAGGATCAGGCAGAAGGCTGGGGAGAGGAGGTCACCCACCACAGAGTTTCCGCAGTGCACGTTCTGAGTAGTTGTCACGGTCACAGCCCTTGGCCACATGGCTCGTCTGTAGCTCTATGGTGGCCTGAATGTTCCAGAGAGGTTCATCGCAGGTCTCCAGGCGGATACCGGGGAACAAAGCCAAGCTCCCTGCGCCTGGTGCATATTCGATCCTTTTGTTCCAGCCTGTGTGGGGGTACAGGGAGAGGGTAGTAGAGAGAGAGGAAGGCAGCCTTCTTATCCATTCTGCCATTGTCCTGTTCGCTGACACTCTTGGGTAGACAGCCAAGGTAGACAGCTGCAAGCCTGCCCCCAAATCTCTCTCCCCTGGCTCCTAACCTAGCTCTAGGATTGTCAGAAGGGACAAAAGGGAAACCAAGGTGAAAGATGATTTACAAGATGGGTGACAGCACGGAGCCCCTCACCTTGCCAGCTGGGTTTACACGTGGGCTTCACCTGGATCTCCACCTGGGCGTCATCCGCCGCCCGCTTCTTCCCGCAGTCATAAGCTGTCACCGTGAACTTGTAGAGTCGCTCGCCACTGTACTGCAGCTTCTCTGTGTTCTCAATGTTTCCTGGGATAGGTGTGGGGAAGACAAAGAGGGTAAGGTGCGCTAGGGAAAGCCTAGGGAGGTACGGGGAGGACTCGTGAGTCAATTGGGCAATGGGTGAAGGAGGCAGCAGGAAGACGGGTAAGGAGGTATCTGGGGAAACAAGGCTCTCCATTGGGAAGGAGGAGTGGAAAGAGGGTCCGAGGGACACAAGTGGAGAGTTTAGCCCCGGGGTGTTCAGAGGGACGCGGGTGCACAAGGGCAGGGCAGCAGGGGATGGACTCACCATCGTTGTCGATGAGGAAGGGGGTGTTGGGTGTGAGGATCTCATAGTAGCAGATCTGACTATACTGGGGGGAGCAGTCACCGTCAATGGCTTCCACCCGCAGAATGCGGTCGTACAGCTTCCCCTCAGTTACCGCAGCGCGGTACAGCCGCTCCACAAACACGGGGGCAAACTCGTTTACGTCATTGACCCGCACGTGCACAGTCGCCCTGCACGTACCAGAGCAGAGGGCGGGACAAGGAAGCGTCAGCCAGCCTCAAAACTCAAAGAGAGGAATGCAGACAGGGAGCCGGAGCACACAGGAGCCTGTGCGTCCCGAGCCTAGGGCCGTGGGCTGCTCCCACCCCCCAGGGCACCAAGCACCACACAGGAAGGGGTGACTGATGTGAGGGGTAAGGAACAACCCCAGAGGACACCCTTGGCTGACTTGGAGGACTCCTGTACAGAATGCTATAGGTTGGGTGCTGAGACAAGGGACAAGACAGAATTTAGTGTCCCGCTGGTTATTCCTCCACAATAGTCAGATCCAATGGGAGAACCAAGGAAGACATAGAATAAAAGCCAAATTAAAAGCAACTGGGGGGTGGGGCTCCTAGCTGGCTCCGTTGGTAGAGCATTCCACCCTCAGTGTCAGGGTTCTGAGTTTGAGCCCACATTGGGTGTAGAAATTACTTAAAAATAAAATCTTCAGGGGCGCCTGGGTGGCTCAGTCGGTTAAATGCCCGGCTTCAGCTCAGGTCATGATCTCGCGGTTCGTGGGTTCAAGCCCTGCGTCGAGCTCTGTGCTGACAGCTAGCTCAGAGCCTGGAGCCTGTTTCGGACTCTGCGTCTCCCTAGCTCTCTGCCCCTCCCCCCCACCCCCCACTCATGCTGTCTCTCTCTCGCTCTCTCTCAGAAATAAATTAAAAAGATAAAATAAAATCTTTAAAACCAACCAGGGGAAGGGAAGTGGTACTTATATAAAAGCCATCAAGCCACCTGCCATGAGCGTGAGAGGAGCGCAGTCTTCTGTGCACACATGTGCAATGTGCATGTCAGGTGTGCCCCCCCTCACTCAGGCCCCATGGGGCGAGCAACCCTGCGGCTATGCTTTTCATGCTGATCCCTACCTTTCGCCAAGATCTAGGTGACCAGGGCCCAGATCTTGGGTCCTATCTCCAAATGGGAAACTGAGTCACAAGGAGCGGTTTACCGGCAGTGCCTCTTAGCAGCCCAGGAACCCTGACTGCCAACCTTTCTCCCATTCTCTGATGAGAAGTCAGCTGGGAACAGACATAGGAATCTTGGGCCCCAGGCTCGGTCGTGCCCGATCAATTTCCTGTGCACCCCCACGTAGCATCGGGCACGTGTATACCGTGTGTGCGAGTGTGGTGTGCGCTGCAGACTGGCGGGGCAGGTGGAGGGAATCCGGATGTGTGCTGATGTGCTCCTCCTTCTCCTCATCATAACCCATGCACTGAGCCCTTCCCGGCATCAGGTACTGTGGTGCATGCTTTTTACATAAACCATCTCCTTTACTCTTCACGGCAACCTAAGGAAGTAGGATCATCATTTTCCCATCTCATAGGCCAGTAAAAGCAGGTCTAGAAGGCTAAGTAAGTTGCCCAAGATCAGAAGAGGCAGAACTGGGATTAGATGCCATGAGTTCCTCTACAGGTTTCTAGCACCTTGAGTGAAAGCTCCTGGAAGAAAAGACCCCGATGAACAGAGAGGGGAGGGGTAGGTATACAATGACATCATGGGCAGAGGAGGGTAAGAGCGGGGAGAGCCCGGCAGCAGGGTGCAGGGGACAAGGGCTTCCTCACTTGTGCGACTTCTTGGTGTTGGCCCCATCGGGGCCCTCGCCACAGTCGTAGGCCTGGATGGTGAAGGTGTGCTCCTTCTGGGCCTCGCAGTCCACTGGCTCCTTGGCCCGGATCAGCCCTTCTCCGGTTGCTTTGTCCAGAATCACGGCCTCAAAGGGCACCCCAGACCCATGGAGCCGGAAGCCACAGATCTCACCTGACCCAGGGGGGAGGGAGGGATGAGGCTCCTTCTCCTTCGCCACTTCCAGCATCTTCTTCCCAGCCTCCCCGCCTCCGTTCCACTTCACCTCTCCTCCCAAACCCCTGTCCCTTCTCTTGTGCACGTGAAGGTGTTAATTATCAGAGATAGAGCTCCAACACCAGCTTCCTGAGCTGCAGCCTCTCAGAGCTGCAGGGTCTAAGATCTGATCAAATCTTGATGCAGTTAACCCCTGCCTGCCCGCATCCTTCTCTCTGGCTCCCTTTACTCAGCCACCAGTCTTAAGCCTACTTCCCCACTTCCCCTGCTCTCCCTCTCAGGACCTCCCCTCTCCCCCCCTTGCCCTCTGCCCTCCCAACCACTTCTCTGTCCTACCCACCTTGCTTTCCCCCAACCCCAATTACCGGCATAGCGCAGGGGGGCGTCCTTGTCCAAGGCAAAGAGTGGTGGGTTCAGCAGGACCGTGTTGTCATTCTCCATGACAATGCCCTGGTATTCTGCCTCGATCCATGGCTTATGCTTGTTGGCTGACCCCCACCCAAGGAGAGAAGAGGAAGCACCTGTGAGCTGGCCCTCCACTCCTGCACAACCCAGACACACTTCCACTCCACTATCATCCCCCTTTCCACCCTCTGCAGAAGTACCTGCAGCAGGAAGGGCTAAGGACAAGAAATCAGCATTAAAGGAGTCACGGCCTTCTTCCCAAGGCAGGATAAACTGTTTCCATGGCAACAGCCTACCCTGGGGGAGGAGGAGGAGGAGGAGGACCACTATCTCCCCTGGGAAACATGGCCAGAGGGTAAAGAATTTTCTTTAGGGGTTTCAAGTGCTAGTGAGTGGAGACTGGAGCAGTGGTGGGCCATCAGAAGGCCCTGGGAAAGGGTAGAGTTGAGATGAGAGAAAAAAGATCTAGACGTTTCCAGAGATCCTGAGTGTTTATCTTCCCCTCCGCCACCACCACCCCCATTTCGGTCCTGATACCCTCACTCTGCACTTCTCCCAGCCAAGTCCCAGCCTAAGCCCATCCAATCTAAGAGAAGAGAAAATATATAGGACAGAAGGAGGGGGGCAGATAGGGGCAGGGCTGGAGTAGAGGAATCAATGCCAAATGACTGGACCCAGCACAGCCGACATCCTAAGGGATTATTGAACTGGCCTAGAAACATGACAAATCTCCTGCCTGCCTCTCATCCCTACACTCAAGAGAGCACAATCATAGCCAGCACATTTCGATGTCCCCCACAAGGCCACCAAACCCCACTCTCCCTGAACCCCACTTCTTGTTCAGACTCATGACTTAGGGCTACTTCTTGCTTACCTCTTTCTTCCGTTCAACCACCAGGCAAGCCAGGAAGGATGCAGGACTTGCTCAGCCTCTAGATTTCCCCACCTCCTGCCAGACTCATCTCAATTGTGTCTCCTCCCGGGGACCAATCTCCCCCTAGCCAGGTGAGGGGATATGGGGAAGGACAGTGTGTTCCCTTCCCTTCTACATCACCCCCCACCTCAGCTGCCACTGTTTGCTCTATTTAATCCCACCATTCTGACCCCCAGACTCTCCAAGCTCATCCGTGATGGCCTATCCATGGAACACGGGTGGAAGAAGACATATCATGACAGGGAAACTGAGTCACCAGAAGGAAACATCCCCAGTATGTCATGGTGAGCAAAAAATCCTGACTTCCAGTCTTTCCTCCAACTACACCCTCCCCAAAAAAAGGCTTCTGGCATCGGAATGCCTGGCCCTTTCTAGCAGATGACCACCAGCACCCCCTTCTCTAAGGGGAGGGAAGGAAGCCACAAGATGGTGCTCAGAAGGCAGCAGAGGAAGTGGCAGGAGGCTAAGAAGCTGGGTTGAGGTCAGACACTGAGGCGAGGAGCCACCGCCTGAACATGGAGGGGCTGTCGTGCCGCAGGGCCAGGGCTGGGCACCCTCTCCACAGCTCACCCCCAGCCTCCCTGCTCCTCTCCTCTTGGCCACAGACCCCCTGTGTCCATTTCCTTCACTCACTGCTGGCTCCCTGCCCTTCCTTCCTCCACTTCGCCTCCCCCCTCCTCACCTGCTCCTCTGTCCCTTTCAATCCTCTCTCTCTCTCTTTTTTCCCTGCACCTTTACCCTCTTCCATCTCCTTCTTACCCCCTCCCACACCTCATGTCCCTCGACCGTCTCAGCTTCTCCCTCTCACCACTCATCCAGCACCCGCCACACACCCACTTCTGCCCTCACCTGCTGAGCCCTAGCCCCTCTCCCCCCCCTCCTCCCGGGCCCTCTGATGGCCTCGCCCCGCTGAATGTATCCGCTGTCTGCCAGAGAGGGCAGCTCTGGTAACCCCAGCCCAGCCGCACGCAGGGTACGGGCGCAGAGGAACACGCCAAAACATACGTGCTCCGAATTGCTGAGCTGCAGGAGCTGACTCCGTCCAGGACGGGGTGGAGACGAAGCAGATGGGTCTGCCACACACCCTGAGTGCGGGCACACCCCGGGGAAACCGGAGCAGCACCCAGAGAGCTCCGTTACCCCCCAGGGGCAAGTCCTCCTGAGACCTGAGATATATCCCCGAGGTGAAACTGAAGGAGGGGGAGCCAGAGACCCCGGGATGCAAATGAGGACTACAGGGGAGCGAGAGAAGCACATGGGTAGAAACAGACCAGAGAGGGTGACTGGGGAAGGGGAGGCGAGGGAGAAAAGGGGGCAGCTCTGAGAAAACGGGTGGGAAGAGGGATGGTGGGAAGAACCACACCTGGCATTTGCCAGGGAGCCTCAACAGCCCCTGCCCACCCCTCCCCCTACATGGCTCTCCCTGACACCCCTCTTTCAGTGCCCCCCCCACCTCACTCACCTTTGTTGCAGGAGCTGGAGGGGAGCAGGGAGGCCATCAAGAGGGGCATCAGCAGGAGGGTCATGGTGCGGGCAGGGCAGGGTCTCCCCCCGGAACCTCCAGCCGGCTGATCCCACCTCGGGGGGAGGGATGCAGGGCCCTCCAGGGGGGGAGGGGAGACAGCGGGCAGCAGGGCACAGACAGAACAGAGCCTGCCGCCCGCACTAGTCCACAGAGCAGACCTGGGCAGACCCCACCCGAGGGGCTGAGCTGGGGGACTTGCAGGGGCTTCTCGTTCGCTCTCAGCCCGGCGTCCTCACTCTCTCCCTCGTTCTCAGCCCATCCCCGCTACTGCAGGATGACGTCAGCACGGCCGGGCGAGGATTGACGGGGCCGCTGGCCAATCGGGCGGCTGGGGGGGGGGGGCCAGGTGCTGCAGGGTGGGGGAGGGAACCCGTGGGCCCCGGGAGCCGGGGTGGGAGAACCGGTTCGGGCTTTTTCCCTAGACTGCGATTTGAGGGAGCCGGGGAACTGCGGGGGCCGGGGAGGAAGCTGGAAAGCCGTAGAGGGGGAGGGAAATGAGGGGGACATTGGGAGAATCGAGAAACTAGAAGCCCGGGGGTGGGAGAGGGAGACGTCAACGGAGACCTGAGTGAGGCGAGGAGGGCACTATGCACGTCACCCCCGCCCCCCGCCCCCCAGCCGCCACCACTAACTCTGCATTAACCTCTTTTCACAGCGCCTTCCATCAGCAGCTTCCTGTCGCGTGCCTCCTGGGGGCCGGGAAGCAAAACCCGCAGCCCAGACCCGGGATATAGTAGCGGTTCAGTTTGTCGCCCCAGGGGCTGAGGAAACCAGGGGATGGTCCTCAGGGAGGTGGGAAGGGTTCCGGGACTAGAGGAAGAGGAGATATTTGTGTACCCCCAACACACACACACCTGTGGAAAGAAGTCACTGGCAGGTGGGATTTTTTCCCACTGCCTAAGCTCTCTGCCTCCCTCTCCCTGCTTTTCCCACCTTAAACCATGATGAACCAATCCAGCTGATTCTGAAACCTGGGAAGGGGGTAGGTTTGAGAGAGGGAGAGAAGCGGGTAGGGGGTGGAGGCGGCCCCGACCATGGGAATACGTCCGGTAAGCATAGGCTGTCCAAAGGCTGGGAAACTGGGGGGGTGATGGTTACATCAGTGACTTCAGAGGGAGAGGGAAACCCCTGGGTCCCAAGTCAAAGATTGAAAATTCCCCAAAATAGCTAACCAAACTCCTCCTTCACTTTCTCCTCTGGACTTTGAGCTCAATTACCTCATCATGCTGACAATCCCCTCTGTGCTTGGGAAGAGCACTATTGGACAAAGAGTTTGGAATCCAGAGTTGGGGCCCCAAGCCGGTGAAGCTGTCTGTGGGAGTTGTGGGAGGCAGCACTGGAGAATTTTCTTCACGGTGGCTCCTGGCCAGCTCACTGTCCCCCTTCTTTCCCCACCTCTTCCTCCTCATACCTTTCAGGATCCCTGACTCAGTCCCAGGATCTCAGGATATTGTTATAACTCATCCCTGATGAGTCTGGAAGCTCTCCCTCTCCCTGATGAGTCTGGAAGCTCTCCCTCTACCCAGCAGGACCAGACCTCTCCCAGGGGAGACTGCCCCCCTCAGAGCTCTGGGACAGTTCCCAAACCTGCCAGAAATGGGCCGGAAGCCAAAACTGACCCTCGAAACAGGTCAAGTCATGGATGACAGACAGCCCCAGATCCTGCTCCACGTTCCTTCCTCAGGAAAAGCTGAGGTCAGGCACAAAGCTGCCAAGTTCCTACCCCTCCCTCAGGCTGCAGGCACCAGTCCCAAACTCATTATGCGAGAAGGGGGCAGTCTGGTAGGAACTCTTATTGCACCAGGGCCCAGCCCTATAAAACCCTGCTAAGCATAGACCTTTACACAGCCTCCTGTGTGTGTGTGTGTGTGTGTGTGTGTGTGTGTGTGTGTGTGTGTGTAGGCTGACCTACAGTCCCACAGCCTCACCTGCTAGACAACATCTGCTCCCCCCTCACCCTGTCTGCTATATTCTTCTGAAATCTCCATCCCCATCTTGGCCAGCCAGGACAATGCCTCCCAACCTCACCGGCTACTACCGCTTCATCTCGCAGAAGAACATGGAAGACTACCTGCAAGCCCTAAGTAATGGCCTCACAGCCTCCCCACACCCCATTCACCTCCCTTTTTCCCTTTCCCTTCCTTCCTCTCTGTCCCACTGAAAAGGGGGGAATGCTGGGGTTAGAAGCTGTGGAAAGGCTAAGGAGGTGGCACATGAGTTGGGATCCATTTCTAACCAGGAGCATTGGTAGGAAAGAGTCAACCTCCAATCTCACACCCAGCTAAAGGGAAGCTCACAGCCCCGAGGTGCTGCTGCAGGAGAGAAGGTCCTGGCTGGCTGGTAAGACCCCTGCTAAGAGATACCCCCCCCCCCCCCCATAGACATCGGCATGGCTCTGCGGAAGATAGCGCTGCTGCTCAGGCCAGACAAGGAGATTGACCATCAGGGCGACCACATGATAGTGAAGACCCTCAGCACCTTCCGCAACTACATTCTGGAATTCAAGGTGGGAGTAGAGTTTGAAGAGGATCTAAGGATCGTGGATGGACGAAAATGCCAGGTACTTTTCCGGGGATCCTGGGGGAGGGTAGGTGGGTGAGCAGATAGGTGCGTCTTAACAGTCTGTGGCAAAACTAAGTGACCTCTCCCAGCCAGAGAAAGTGATCACCATAGTAGGCTGCAGAGTCCCGAAGGGAACAGTCTCCAGGTGCTCCCCCAGACCACTCTCTCCTGCCACAGGACAAAAAGAGGGGGTCACCGTCAGTCCAAAGAAGAAATATTTGCTCACACTCTAGCCTGTGATTCAGTTGGTCAGCACAAAGTCTCTTTTCCCTTAGCCTCTCTGACTCCACTCTCTTCTCTTTCTCTCTGCTTCTTACACCTTCTTTTAGGTCTCTTTTGCAGACCTCAGTTGTGCTATTAAACCCTCTAACTGGGGTTTCCCCCCAGTGTTTTGCTCTTGACTTTCTCTCTCTTGTCTGTACACCAGCCATCGGCTACATCATCTATCCCCATGCACTCTGCTACTACTTATAAACTGTCCTTAACATGCATTCTCCAGCCAGAGCTGTCTCCTGAGCTTCAGGGTGAAGCCTTCATCTGTCTGTACGATGTTTCCATCTGCATGCCCCAAGCTCAAATCCAAATTCATTATCTTCCTACCTGAGCCGATTCCTGCTTTTATATTTACTGCCTTTGTTAATGGTGATAACCAGCCAGACCGGAGACCTGGGAATCACAGTCGATATGTCCTGTTCCCTTACCCCTGCACCCCACGACATACATGCACGTATGCACGCATGCACACACACACCACATCTAGTTGGTCAAGAAATCTTTATAACTTTTCTGCACTGTCCAATATGGTTGTTACTAGCCATATACAGCTATTGAACACTTAAAATGTAACTAGTCCAAACTGAGGTGTGTTATAAGTATAAAAACATAGTGGGTTTTTAAGACAATACAAAAAAAGTGTAAAACATCTCAGTAATTTTTATTTGAATCACATGCTGAAATTTTAATGTTTGGGATATTCTAGGTTAAATAAAGTATATATATATATATTTTTTAACTTTAATGTTTATTTTTGAGAGACAGAGAGAGACAGCATGAGTGTGGGAGGGCAGGGAGAGAGGGAGACTTAGAATCCAAAGCTCAGGCTCTGAGCTGTCAGCCCAGAGCCCGATGCGGGAATTGAACCCATGAACCATGAGATCATGACCTGAGCCGAAGTCGGACACTTAACTGACTAAGCCACCCAGGCGCCCCTGAGATATATTATTAAAATTAATTTCACTTGTTTCTTTTTCCTTTTCTAATGTGGCTCCTAGAAATCTTGCAGTTACATATGACTTACATTCATGGTCCATTTTACTTCACTGAACATCACTGATTCTTCCCAGCCTTTCTTGTGATGACCACCTTCATTCAAGCCCTCATTTCTTGCCTGGTGCCCGAAATTGGCCCCCAGGCTTAATCCTCCTCTAACCCACTCTGCATGCTATAGCCTCAAGGATTTATCTCAAATGTAAAAGTAACCATGAATTAAACCCTTTCAGTGACAATCCATTATGTTCCAGATGAGGTCCGTGATATACAAGGGTCTTTCCCACAAACACCCTTGTTTAGAGCCTCTTACAACTATTTGGCCTTCTTTCTTACCTCTCTACTGTTCCTTTCCTTGCTGGAAATGCCACAGTATCTCCAATCTAACGAACTCCTCACGTCCTTGAAGGCTCAGCTCTTCCCCAACACTTGCCTGGCATCATAAACACCTGTTTCTTGCTCTATTGGACCAAGATTCTGAGCACCTCGGTTAGCAGGGCCCATTCTGTAGGAGGGCTTAAGAAATGCTGATTGGAATTCCCACTCTGACTGGGGGAAAGGAGGTGATCCTTTACTCTCAGGGACACTTCAGCTGTCCTTCTTTCCCAAATGACCCTCCAGCCCAACTGAATGTATCCAAAGGACAAAGTCTTTGTTCTTTATCACCCACCACCCAATTTTACCCCTGCTTATTCTGCTCCATCTCTGCCCTGCCCCAGCAATCACTATGGACAAACTATGGCCTCAGCAGCCTGTAGGAGTTGGCAGTGGAGGTGGAGGGAGTCCTCTCACTCAGAATGAAGGGGCTGGAGCAAGACAGTATCTGCTGTGGTGTGAACGGGGGGGCGGGAGGGAGCGGCCCAACCAGAGTGAGTTGGATACATTTGGGGTGTTCTGCCTCCAAATCTTCCCTTATTCTTGCTTTCCCTGTAGACCATAGTAACCTGGGAGGAGGAGCAGCTGGTATGTGTGCAGAAAGGGGAGGTCCCCAACCGAGGTTGGAGACACTGGCTGGAAGGAGAGAAGTTGTATCTGGTAAGCTGGGTGAGGGCTGGAAGAGGGGTTTCATCTCCTGTCTGGGCTAAGACTCATCCCCTTGCCCAATCAAATCATCTCCTACTCCACTCCCTGCCCCCTTCTGAGGAAGGCAAGCAAGAAAGGAAAACAAAAGCATTGGGAAGAGTAGAGAGAGGAAGAGATAGAGGAGCCAGATGGGCCCTGGCTACAAATCAGATGAATGTCCATAAATCATGACTGGAGAGATGGAGGCTTAGCCATTTCACATTCCATGACCCAGGTCCCTTCCTTCCTCTGGGGTGAAAAGTTGAAGGTTTGGGACAATGATACAATACCCCATACATCAAGTACCCCGGCTGTTGTATCCTGATGGATTAAATGGAGCTCCAGGACCTCAAGAAAGGAATTCTGGCAAGAACCTTCTTTCTCTCTCCTCATTATTCCTACTGTGTCCCCAGGAACTGACTGCAAGGGATGCAGTGTGTGAGCAGATCTTCAGGAAGGTCAAATAGCCAGAGAGTTGCTGAGGGCCCCTCCAGACTACACCGGTCCCCAGGCTCCTCTTGCTTGTACCTCTTCAAGTCCAGATCATCCCAGGTCAGCAGTCCCTTTTTTGGGCCACTTACTCTCCCTCCAGATCCCTCCTCACTCTTCCCCATGTTAATCTATAACTTGTAGCCCCCAGGCCAAAGTCCTTTTTTGTCACACTCCACTGCCTAATTGTGGCCTCATATCCAGTTCAAGGTCTGGCCTCCTGGGTGAAAGAAACAGGCAAAGGGGAAAGGCCCCTTGAAAACAATGGTTCTCAACTCTCTTTATTTCATTTGGTTTCTTCTTTTCCATCTAAGAAAGAACTAAGCTTTGAGCATTTGGGGACAAGTAAAAACTCCGTCCTGGTGAAACTTCTGGAAAACTGTGAGTGGAGTTCAAGAATGTAAACAGAAGCTGCTGGTAGAGTTGTTCTTTTTGTTGTTGTTGTTTTGCTCTGTTTCCTTGTCCTTAGTCTCAAGAAAGCCTCGTGTGCTCAACAGAACGGGGCCCAAGGCACAGCCTCACCCACACAGAGTTCAACAGACCACATGTATCAATGTCTGAATGAACCCTAGCTATCTTATATTTCCATCCTACACTCTGGGGAAGAGGGATGAGACTGGGTAAGATCCTTGTTCCGTGCTGGAGGAGGCTGCCAAGCTTTGGAATAGTGAGCTGGCGTCCATGTCTGCTTTGGGAAGGACAGGCAGCAAGAAGGCTAGAAACAGTTGGAAGATACAAGGGTAAGGGCTAGAAAGATGAGGACACAGGGGTGTGAAGGCAACAGTAAGAAGACCGACATGCTTGGCTATAGGGACCCTCTGCTTAAAGGCCAGCAAGACTGGGACAGAGGATTAGGGGGAGAAGTGAAGACAGTAAGGCCCCTCCTTTGGGGTCCCAGAATCACTACCCTGGGAAAACAGCCCAGAGGGCAGGGCCTGTTCAGGGTCAGGGCCAGCTCCAGCCCCTGGACAGTCCCCTCCCCTCACCACGCCTCCAGGGACCTTGGTCCCTTCAGAATAAAAGTACCATGGGGCAAGTGTCTGAGAGAAGAGGGCTCAGTATGGGGTGGGGACAGAGCCTGACTACGTGGGAGGCAGGGCTTGTTGGAAAGTCCCTGGCTCATTAGATGGTCACCCCTGCCCTCTCTTACTGCAGTGGCTAAGCCCCTACACATTCAAGACAGTCACTAGTTTTGAAACACTGATCCTACTCTACACTCTGGAATGAGTTTGGGAAAGAACTGAGTGGAACTGAATAGTCTTCCCCCTGCAGGCCTCTGTACAGATGTCCCCAGTAGAGCAGGGAGTAGAAAGCCCTCCTCTGGGCAAAGCCAACCAGCAGAAGCTCGGGGGACTGCTGGATCCTAGCTTGCCCCTTTCCAAGGAACAGTGAAGGCAAAGGAAGATTCTCCATGTGTAGTCACCCATTGCCTAAGTCGCCAGGGCAATGCAATGTCCTGGTCACTCTGGGTTTACAGTGCATGTCCAAGCCTCTCCCCACAGGACTGTCCTCTGTGTTCTGCATGCTGGTCCAGCGCCCCTCACTGCAGTCTTGCCAGAGGGCCTGACCCAGGAGCTTGGAGGCCCCCATGGTAATGTCCAGCCATTCACACTGCAAGTTCAAATCCTTCACTTGACCTCACCCCTTCAGGACCGAGAGTCCAACAAGAAGCCTGGAGATCTTCAAAGGAGCACAAGCAAGCAGAGCAGGACTGAGCAGCTTCAGAAACATCATGAAGGGGTGGATGGGAAAGGGGATGGATGAAAGCAGGGACCTACTGAGACTGGGAAGCTGGGGCTGCTGTTTCCCCTATGGGCAGCAGGGGGCACCGCTCACTGCAGTGGGAGCTGAAGAAACACCAAGTTTAATCTTCCCTCTTCTGACACATGCTTGAATATTCCATTCCCCAACACACACACACACACACACACACACACACACACACACAAATATGCAGGCACATACACACCACACCACCACCACCACCAATTTTGAACACACATACTCACCCTGACAAAACCCCAATCCTTCATTCAGATCAGCCTACTCCCTCTGTCTTCAGATGGAAGACATGGTTAGGAGGGGCACCAACCTGTGAAAGAAGAAAAACCAGGACAGAGGGAAATAGCCCTCAAGGAATGTCCCACCGCTAGCCTGTCCTGGAGCACACAAAACTGTGAATCTGGGGACCAACCTTGACTTTGTTGACCAGAATCCTAGCCCCCAGGGAGATGATCAGGAATCCAAAATGTTTATTTCCACACAAGACGGAATAACTGCATCCTTCTGAGCCAGCCCCACGCAGGGGCCCTACCCAATTCCCTCTTCCTCAGGCCCAGAGAGCACCATATGGTCACAAATAACCTACTGGCCTGAAATCCAGATGGTCCCTTAGTCTTGATCCCTTATTTCAATACAGATCCTCTTCTAGAAGAAAGTAAGCAACAGCAGATACACCAAGAGCAGGTGCGTGTCCTCAAGCAGAGAACCACATGCTGCCCGAGGCCTTGGCCTCCACATTCTGGTAGGGGACCAGAGAGTAGGCAGGAGCAGCAAAGTATAGAGAGGTGCCCCTCCATTCAGCCACCATCTTCCATGTGACCCCCCAGCCCATATGCCCAGACCTTCCTGTTGAAGGTCAGGAAAAGGCAGGAAATTCCTCAAGTCTAAAGCACAAAGCCATCCCCACCAGGAGCTCCATTCTATAGCATGGTTGGACCCCTTACTGGCAGAAGGGGACCCTTTGAAGCCACTGCAAATCCTGGGATCCCCAGAAAGAGCAGAGTTCTGGCCATATTGATCCCTTTCCCCAACCCAAATGTTATCCCCTAAGAGGCAAAAACTACATCTGGTCTAGGCTTAAGTACGCAAAGGTCAGTAAGAGGCCAGCAGTTGCCGGTATGGCCCTGACTATGGCCTGCTCCTGCCTCTTCCTCCTCTTCTACAGGCTCTTCTTCCTCTTCTGGAACTCACTGGTCCTACCCAGCCAGGGGACCACTTCCGGTACCCCTACCCAGCTCTCTGGCATGTCCCCCCCAACCTCCCCCTGCTCTAACCCACTCAATCACAGCAGCACCTGTGCCCTCAGGGGCCCCAGGGACTGATCCGGAGCCATCCCAGGGCTGTGTCCATGATTATGGTCAGGTGAGGGTGGGGAAACCTTGCAGGTACAGCAGGAAGTTAAAAGATAGTGGGTGAGGGCACTCGGTGGCCAGATCAAGGGGCACTGCGAAGGACTCTGATGAGCTGACCTGAGTTTGCATGAAGGGCAGAAAGAAAGAAACAAAGAAGGTAGCCAAAGCCTCTGAAGCCAAGCGTGCAAGCAGTGGACCTACCTGACCAGGGGCCAGAATCTGCATCCATCAGGGCCTCCTCCTCCCCTAGATCTCAGCCAACAGGTTGGCTCTGGGACAGCTCCACATTGTATACCCACCCTCACCAGAGGCCATTTAGATTCCAAAGGCATGGGATGGAGCTGACCTTCCAACAAGACAAGGGGACCACTGTTCTCTCAAGGACTTCCTGGCCCACCATCTAGCTGGGGGTAAGCCTCCTGCCGTCCTCCACCCACCCAGTCCCACCCGTGTCTCACTCCCTAGGAGCCCCGGCAGGGGCCCAGCTACAGCTGCAGCCATTTTCCCTCAGCCTTTCCATCTTCCATATGGATGCCAAAACCAGCCAGCACACTTACCCCTGCCCTGGGTTGTTTTTTTTCCCTTATGCTTCCCTCATGCCTGAGAAGCCTCCCCTGCGACCCTCCCACCCCTGATCCCCTGCAGAACATCCCCTGATCTCTTCATGCACTAGTGAAGTTCCAGAAACCCCTCCATTCAGGACTCAGTTTGGGCTTCACCAACTCTGCTGACCCCACAGATGAGCCAGGAGGGGGAAGGTCTATTTAAGTATCAACTACAGTTTTCCTTCCATGCAAATATGCATATCCCTCCTGAGCCTGTCTCACACATGCCTCTTCCATGTACAGTGTGTGGGGAGAGGTGTGTGTAATGTCCATGTGGCTTTTTCATCCGGTGTTCTATAAGACTGCTGCAAGCCAGCACCTGCTCTTCTCTTTCCTTCACACACACAAAAGCTGTGGGTATTCATTGACCTAATCAGACCGGCAAGGCAGAGCTAAAAGCGCTGCTTGAGGAGTCATTATTGCTGCCTCACTGCATGATCTTGGGCAAAGTATTTCACTTCTCTGTGCCGCAGGAGAAGTGTCCTGTTCAGCCTCAATGTTCTATGACTGATCTATCTTGCCTTCCACACCCACACCCTCCCCTTAGATTCCTCTCTTTTCCACCATTGTTTTTAGAAAAGCTTTGCTCCATGCCCTTGACCCAGCAGAAAAGAAATTGTCATCCCTTAATGTAACTGAAGTCTAGTCTGCAGTGTCCCCACTGGAGAGAGAATCCCAACATGGGAAGGAACAGCTAGATCACAAAGCATTCTCTCTTTCCTCAAAGTGGCTCCCCTAATCTCTACTGCCACTCACCATCTTTTTTTTGTCTCCCCACCACTCATTTTTTTTACCAGGTAGCACAGATGGGAGAAGGGTGCCCCATTTGAATAAAGGTTTATTAAAGTCTTGGAGAAAAATAAGCAAAATAGAACAGAGAGTAATATATGAGTCAATTATCTGAGGTACAAATGCAGCCTCACCCATAAACTCATTGTGGATGGAAGGGATGGTGCAGGATATAGCAGAACTGCCTTCCTATTAACAAGCAAAGCACATACACAGTATGTTTAAAGAGTTCTTTACTAAAAGACTTCATTTCAGGCTTGAAAGTCCACACAAAGCCCATGGGGTATAGGAGATTTGGAACTGGAATCTCTAGCCTCTGAACTTGTCCCGTTAGACAATCTGCTGGTATGGGACTATTGTCCTAGATTCTTAAGACTCGTGCTATGGTTACCCTCCCTTAGGTTGGGAAAAAGCATTCTATTTAGGGCTTCTCCTTGCTTCTCTTCCTTTCTCCTTTTCAATTGCTTCTTGGTCCTTTTTAACTCTTTGCTATCCTTCCAAAGCCTCACCTTCTCTTGTGTTTGGTCTCCTGCAGGTCCTACGTGATCTGTATGGCCCTGCTACTTGTTTGGGATGAGTGAAAGAGCCCTTCAGATCTAAGGTGAAGGAGAGGGGCAGAGCCCCCAGAGGCACTGGCTTCAGGGTAATGCATCTGAAATACAACCATACCTAGCAAAAATAACAACTGATCTTCTGAATTTATTGTACTAAAATAATATGTCTATTTTTGTGATACCCAACCAACCTCCAAGGTGGCCCCCAATGTCCCCTGCTTCCTGTCATTCCCTTCCTTGTGCATTCTCCTCCTACACTGTATCAGGGAAGGGTCCTGTGAAGAGGGTCACATAGAAGGAACTGAGACCTCCTGCCCACAGTCCTATGAGGGAGCCATCTTGGAAGCAGACCCTCCAGCCCCAGTCAAGCCTTCAGATGAATGCAGTGCTGGCCAACACCTTAACTGAAGACTCGTGAGAGACTTAGCCAAAATCACTCATCTACACTGCTTCTGGGTTCCTGACCTTCAGAAACTGCGTTAAGATATATATATATATTTGCTGTTTCAAACAGCCAAATGTATGAGTGATTTATTACACAACAGGTAACTAACATATATTTTCAGCTTTGAATTTCATCACAAATGACCTCCTCCTAGCCTCAATATTTGCTAATCTGGCAAAAGGATGTGGGTGAGTGACTTAGGGCAGTATAAACCTGTCCAGCCACAAAAAGATGTGGCTCTACACCTAAGGGCATCATAGGCCCTTCCATCCTAACCTTAAGCCCAGACACCATCTGCGTACCCAGCCCCAGGGGCCCACATCTCAGTGTCCCCCTAGAAGTCTAAAGAAAGTGAAGTTCAGAGATAGGCAGGTGCCCCCTTTCCTTCTTTTCTTAGGTCCACCTGCCAGAGTATTTTCTGAGAACCCACCTTTTCCGTAGGTAATTGTTAAAAAGAATGTCCAGCATCTTCAGATAATACTCCCCACTCACACAGATGTATAAGCTTACCTTGTGGCTTTACCAGGACAAATGAACCAGAATACAACCTCATGTCATTAGAGAGAGTGCATATCCAGGGGCAGGGAGAATATTTTATATGGCATTAGATCTTTGCTGGCAGGAAGCTAATTGACAAATTCTGTGATGGCAGAGCAGCAAGGCCCTGAATACCAGCAATAATGAGGGGATGGTGGTGTCCAGACAAACAAGGCAATGGAGAGTCACACCTGCATGGTCAGCTATCCCTCGCAGAGTAAGAAATCCTTGGGCTCCTCCTCAGCCTTCCAAGGTCACCACAGCGATACCAGATCCAAAGATTTCTTTGTTGAAAAGGAGGGTGAAATGGAGAAACATAGAGAGGAGAAGGCTCTGTGCAGAGGCAACCAGGTATAACTAAATCTGATGGCTAGAAAGCAGAGGACACCAGGGAAGATGTTTTAATGGCTCTTTGTTCTGCTACCCTCTCCCCAGCAATCACAGGCTATGGGCAGCCCCTGAGCCTGCCATATAATAATCTCTGCTGTCACACTCATTAGGCCCAGATTTACCACCAGTGCCAGAACCCTTATTAGTTAGTGAAGACCAGAAGGGGTAGTAGCCAGGTCACCCCGGTTAGGACCAGCCAACCCCTCTCAAAGGCATCTTGCATTCATATGCCTGATTTCTCTACTCACATGCTCTTTTCCTCCCTGGGCACCTTCCTTGAAAACTCTAATACCTTGTCCATTCTCTTCTCTACCTTATTCATCCTATGGATACATGTACCAGGCATCATGCTCAGTCCTGGGGATATTGAAACCTATAGAACAGCCCCTCCCTCAAGGAGCTCACAGTCTTAAGAGACAGCCAAGTGAACAGGTGGTTGTCATACATGAAGTGCTAATATGCTGAAAGTAATCTAACCCTGAGTCAAGAAGGACATCCCAGAGGAGGGGACACATGAGGAGAGAAGAAATAATAATAATGGATGCCAACCATAGCATGAGTACTGCATGCCAGGCATTTACCTCTCAATTTATTTACTCCTCCCAAGAACCCTGTGATATATTATTATCATTACTTTACAGGTAAGGAAACTGTATTGTCAGGATTCTCCAGAGATTTATTATAAGGTTTTGGCTCAAGCACTTATGGAGGCTGAGAAGCCTGGCAATCTTCCAACTGCAAGCTAGAAATCCAGGGATGATGCTGGTGTAGTTGCAGTCCCAGTCTGAAGGCCTGTAAACTAGGGGAATTGATGGTATAAGTCCCAGTCCAAGGGCAGAAGACCAGTGTTCCAGCTAATCCTCCCTTCCTCTGCTTTTTGTTCTGTTCAGGTCCTCAATAGATTGGACGATGCCTACACACAGTGGGGAGGCCCATTGGCTGTAGTCAGTCTACCAGTTGAAACATTAATCTCTTCTGGAAACACTCTTTTTTTTTTTTTTAAATGTTTTATTTATTTCTAGGAGAGAGAGAGAGAGACAGCGTGAGCAGGGGAGGGTCAGAGAGAGAGAGGGAGTCACAGACTGAAACAGGCTCCAGGCTCTGAGCTGGCAGTCAGCACAGAGCCCGACGCGGGGCTCGAACCCACGAACCGCGAGATCATGACCCGAGCGAAAGTCGGACGCTTAACCAACTACGCCACCCGGGCGCCCCTCTTCTGGAAACACTCTTATGTACACACCAAGAAATAATGTTTAGCTAGCTATCTGGGCATCCCTTGGCCTGGTCAAGTTGACACATAAAATTCATCATCACAAAAATGGGAACACGGAGTTCCTTAGTAATTTGCCAAAGGTCGCATATCAAAGTCAGAGCCAGGATTTGAGCCCAAACAGATTGGTTCTAGAGGGACCTGACCACCTAACCCAGAGTTTCTCAACCTCAGCACTGTTGACATTTTGGGCCAGATAGTTTTTGTTGTGGGAGGTGATGTCTTGTGCATTGTAGAATGTTTAGCAGCCTCCTTGGCCTCTCTCCACTAGATGCCAGTAGCATCCCTGCAGCTGTGAAAACCAAAAATTTCTAGATATTTTCAAATATCCCCTGGGTATATTTGCTCCCCTGGGGAGCAAAATTGCTCTTGGTTGAAAACCGCTGACCTAACCATTTTGCTATTCTACTTTTCCAAGCAAGTAGTGATATTTATTGAGGGTTTACCAAAGACCAGGCACTCTCCAAAGAAATTAAATGATTAGCTCACTTAATCCTCACAACGCCTCTATGGAAGCGGGTACCACTGTTTTCATCTTTCTTCTATAGGTGAGGATCTTTAGAGGTATGGAGAAACTCCATAAGCTGAATATGGTCACAAAGTTTCTAAGAGGCAGTGCCTGATTTGAACCTGATGAGTCTGGTGTAGGAGTCCACTCCTTTAGCCACTGTGTTATGCTATCTTTTGGTCTCTGATGACTGAAAAACACAGAATTGGCCAAAGAGTCACCTGTGAAATGCAAGGCAATGTTTAGGAAAGAGTAAGATCACCAGTGAGGCTGGAATGCATATGAGAGGAGGAACCTGCATGGAGTAAGGCAAGCAGAGCCCAATTACCAATGAAGAATATGCCATGATGGCCAAGTAGCTTGGGCTCCATCTTTTGCATCAGACGGTGCAGTCATTAAAGGTTTTAAGCTAGGGAGGAACAGGATCACTTGATGTTGTAGACAGATAGCTGACAGAGTAGGGAAGGAAGACTGGAAAGCCAACACTAGGGCTGACACTCCTTTGGGGCTGATTAAGCCTCTGCCCAAATATCCCTAACCTATGGATATCAATGCCCTTGCATACCTGAGATGATGTGGGGATAGTGGAGCTTGCAGGACAGACCCAACTCTTGATAGAGTCACTCTCATCCCTTAATTCTGTCCACAGCTGTAGTGTCCATTAAGGATAGAAGCCTGGGATCCCAGTGTAACTGACTCAGGCCTCCTCTACCCACTCTGCTCTCCACTTCTTTCCCATATCTCTCTTTACCTGATATAGGGCATGAAAGGCCCAACATGTCCTGGCCCGGGGCAAGGTGTCTAAAGACAGGAAACTGCCCCCACTGTCTCAGCCCAGGGTCTCCCATGGCTGTTTGGATTCCAAGAGAGAACAAATTCCTTTCTAAATGCTAGGGTCTAATGAGGGCTGTAGGAAAACCTCCCTGGTCTGGAAAACCGAGCACTATCCCTCACAGGCCCTTCCCAATGCTGGACAGCAGGTGGCAGCAGCGACAGGAATTTCAAAACTTAAAACTAAAACTGAAAATGGACTCCCGCACTCCTGCACTCACACCATGTAACCCCTCTGCTTTCTCTCCAACCCGTTCACAACTTTGCAGACTGTCCCCCTCTCTGCTTCTGCGGTTTGGCTTTCCTCGGTTAATGAGAAACAAAATTCAGTGGACCCAGAGGCAGGTTCAGAAGACACAGGTGAGACGGAGATGCAGGGGGGTATTGAGACTGTAGGATATCAACCTGTCTTTAGATAGAAGCCCCCCAAGGTTGAAAGGATCTTTACCTGGCCTGAGTTTGTAGCCAAGGACAGAAAGTCCTTCCTCATTAATCACACAGATTAATGCCCCCAGAGCCACAGTCTAGCATCATCTTCAGGATCCGTGGCCTCACCCTTCTAATTTTGCCTGGTTTAGAAAGAGCCATCTGGTCACAACTATAACTCTAAATACATTTATTCTATAATTACTAAAGTGATTTAATAACATTACAGAAGTTTCGCTAAACAGAGAAACATTTTTTCAATCATCCACATCCCTCTTCTCTAAGATGGTCACAGTTATGTTAGATTGTTCTTGCGGATATTTTCTATTTTTATGAACATGGCATACCTATACTTTTGTAGAATGCTTCCTTTCCTTCCTCTAGCCTTTTACCCGTCAGGGGCGTACACATAGCACAGATGTGGTTCTACTCTTTAGAGACATTTGGCCAAGGGAAAGGGGGACAAAGTGGCTGATTGAAGGGCTAGAAATAACCAATTGTCCCAATTTGCATGGGGCTGAACCAGTTTTAGTTTTGAAAGTCCTGCATCCTAGGAAACAGCTCAGTCCCAGGCCAACCAAAATGATTTCTAATAGGTCACCCTGTTAGAAACAAGTCCTGCAAATTAAGCCAGTTCAGAACCCAATTTCAATTTAATTGATAGATTGGCCTTTTAGCTGTACCTCTTTGTCTTTCTTTTTTAAAAACTATTGTAGTGTGTTATAGTGTATTGTATTCATTGTATTGTATTTAGTGTATAGTAATTTTAGTGGTTGCTTTAGAGAAGCTCTTCTTAAACTTTATCCCCTTAAAAATTGAGAACCCCAAAGACCTTTTGTTTATGTAGGTTATCTCTATTCATAGTTACTGCATTAGAAATTAAAACAGGGGTGCTTGGGTGGCTTGGTCGGCTGAGCAACTCACTTCAGCTCATGTCATGATCTTGCAGTTCGTGAGTTCAAGCCCCACATCAGTCTCTGTGCTGACAGCCTGCTTGGGATTCTGTGTCTCCCCCTCCCCTGCCCCTCCCTGCTCACCTCTGTGTCTCTCACAAAAATAAATAAACATTTAAAAACATTTTTAAGCATTTAAAACAGAGAACTTTTGGGGCGCCTGGGTGGCTTAGTCGGTTAAGCGTCCGACTTTCGCTTGGGTCATGATCTCGCAGATCGTGGGTTCGAGCCCCGCGTCGGGCTCTGTGCTGACTGCCAGCTCAGAGCCTGGAGCCTGTTTCAGTCTGTGACTCCCTCTCTCTCCGACCCTCCCCTGCTCATGCTGTCTCTCTCTCTCTCTCTCCTAGAAAGAAATAAAACATTAAAAAAATTAAAAAAAAAATAAAATAAAACAGAGAACTTTTTTATTAATATATTTTCAAGTTAGTTAACATACAGTGTAGTCTTGGCCTCAGAAATAGAACCCAGTGCTTACATATCTCTTACATATGACACCCAGTGCTCATCCTGAAAATTGCCTCCTTAATGCCTATCACCCATTTAACCCACCCCCCACCTGTCCACCTCCCCACTTCCCCCACCCCGACCCCCATCAACCCTGTTTTTTCTCTGTATTTAAGAGTCTCTTATGGTTTGCCTCCCTCTGTGTATGTGTGTGTTTTAATGTTTATTTGTTTTTGAGAGAGAGAGAAACAGAGCACAAGCAGGGAAGGGGGGCAGACGGAGGGGGAGACACAGAACCCAAAGCAGGCTCCAGGCTCTGAGCTGTCAGTACAGAGACCGATGCAGGGCTCAAACTCACAAGCTGCGAGATCATGACCTAAGCCAAAGTCGAATGTTTAACTGACTGAGCCACCCAGGCACCTAGTCTCTTTTTATCTTATTTTTCCTTCCCTTCCCTTATGTTCATCTGTTGAGTTTCTGAAATTCCACATGTGTAAAATATGAAATCATGTGATAATCTGTCTTTCGCTGACTGACTTATTTCATTTACCATAATACCCTCCAGTTCCATCCACGTTGTTGCAAATGGCAAGATTTCATTCTTTGTCATCACAAATACTATTCCATTGTGTACATATACCACATCTTCTTTATCCATTCATCAGTCAATGGACATTTAGGCTGTTTCATATTTTGCTATTGTTGATAGAGCTACTGTAAACATTGGAGTGCTCCTTCAAATCAGCATTTTTGTATCCCTTTGGATAAATTTCCTAGTAGTACAATTGCTGGGTCACAGGGTAGTTCTATTTTTAACTCTTTGAGGAAACTCCATACTGTTTTCCAGAGCGCCTGCACCAGTTTGCATTCCCACCAACAGTGCAAAAGTGTTCCTCTTTCTCCACATTCTGGCCAACATCTGTTGTTTCCCGAGTTGTTAATTTTAGCCATTCTGACCAGTATGGGTGGTATCTCATTGTTGTTTTGATTTGTATTTCCCTGATGATGTGTGATGTTGAACATCTTTTCATATGTCTGTTAGTCATCTGGATGTCTTCTTTGGAAAAGTGTCTAGTCATGTCTTCTGCCCATTTCTTCACTGTATTATTTGGGTTTTTGGGGTGTTGAATTTGGTAAGGTCTTTATAGATTTTGGATACTAACCCTTTATCCAATATGTCATTTGTAAATATCTTCTCCCATTCCATCAGTTGTCTTTTAGTTTTGTTCATTGTTTCCTTTACTGTGCAGAAGTTTTTTTATCTTGATGGGGTCCCAATAATTCATTTTTGCTTTTATTTCCCTTGCCTCAGGACATATGACAAGTATGAGGTTGCTGTGGCCTAGGTCAAAGAGGTTGCTGCCTGTTTTCTCCTGTAGGATTTTGATGGTTTCCTGTCTCACATTTAGATCTTCATCCATTTCGAGTTTATTTTTGTGTATGGTGTTAAAAAAGTGGTCCAGGTTCATTCTTCTCCATGTTACTGTCCAGTTCTCCCAGCACCATTTGCTAAAGAGACCGTCTTTTTTTTCCACTGGATACTCTTTCCTGTTTTGTCAAAGATTAGTTTGCCATACATCTGTGGGCCCAATTCCAGGTTCTCCATTCTATTCCATTGGTCTATGTGTCTGTTTTTGTGCCGATACCATAGTGTCTTGATGATGACAGCTTTGTAGTAGAGGCTAAAGTCTGGGATTGTGATGCCTCCCACTTTGGTTTTCTTTCTCAACATTACTTTGGCCATTTGGGATCTTTCGTGGTTCCATACAAATTTTAGGATTGTTTGTTCTAACTCTGTGAAGAATGCTGGTGTTACTTTGATAGGGATTGCATTGAATATGTAGATTACTTTGGATAGTATTGACATTTTAACAATATTTCTTCTTTTCCAATCCATGAGCATGGAATGTTTTTCCATTTCTTTGTGTCTTCTTTAGTTTCTATAAGCTTTCTATAGTTTTCAGCAAACAGGTCTTTTACCTCTTTGGTTAGGCTTGTTCCTAGGTGTTTTGTGGTTTTTGAGCAATTGTAAATGGGACTGATTCCTTAATATCTCTTTCTGTTGCTTCATTATTGGTATATAAAAATGCAACTGATTTCTATACATTGATTTATATCTTGTGACTTTGCTGAATTCATGTATCAGTTCTAGCTGTTTTTTGGTGGAGTTTTTCGGGTTTTCCACGTAGAGTATCATGTCATCTGTGAAGAGTGAAAGTTTGACTTCTTCTTTGCCAATTTGGATCCCTTTTATTTCATTTTGTTGTCTGATTGCTGAGGCTAGGACTTCTAACACTATGGTGAACAACAGTGGTGAGAGTGGACATTCCTGTCATGTTCCTGATCTTAGAGGGAAAGCTGTCAGTTTTTCCCTATTGAGGATGATATTAGCTGTGGGCCTTTCATAAATGGTTTTTATGATGTTAAGTGATACTCCTTCTATCCCAACTTTCTCGAGGGTTTTTATCAAGAAAGGATGCTGTATGTTGTCAAATGCTTTTTCTGCGTATATTGACAGGATCATATGGTTCTTTTCCTTTCTTCTATTAATGTGATGTATCACATTGATTGATTTGTGAATATCGAGCCAACCCTGCAGTCCAGGAATGAATCTCACTTGATCATAGTGAATAATTCTTTTAATACACTGTTGAATTCATTTTACTAGTATCTTGCTGCGGATTTTTGCATTCAGATTCATCAGGGATATTGGCCTGTAATTCTCCTTTTTAGTGGGGTCTTTTTCTGGTTTTGTAACCAAGGTAATGCTGACTTCATAGAATAAGTTCGGAAGCTCTCCTTCCATTTCTATATTTTGGAACCATTTAAGAAGAATAGGTATTAACTCTGCTTTAAATGTCTGGTAGAATTCCCCCAGGAAGCCATCTGGCCCAGGACTCATTTGTTGGAAGATTTTTGATAACTGATTCAATTTCTTGGCTAATTTTGGGTCTGTTCAAATTTTCTATTTCTTCCCGTTGAATTTTGGTAGTGTATGAGTGTCTAGGAATGTCTCCATTTCTTCCAGACTGTCCAGTTTGTTGGCATATAATTTTTCATAGTGTTCCCTATTAATTGTTTGTATTTCTGTGGTTTTGGTTGGGATGTCTCCTCTTTCATTCATGATTTTATCTATTTGGGTCCTCTCTTTTTGAGAAGTCTGGCTGGGGGATTATCAATTTTGTTTATTCTTTCAAAAAAACAGCTCTTAGTTTCATTGATTTGTCCTACTTGGTGTTTTTTTTTTAATTCTATATTTCTGCTCTAATCCTTATTATTTCCCTTCTACTGGCTTTAAGCTTTATTTGCTGCTCCTTTTCTAGCATCTTTAAGTGTAAGGTTAGGTTGTGTACTTGAGACCTTTCTTGCTTCTTTAGATAGTCCTGAATTGCAATGTATTTTCCTCTTACGACTGCCTTTGCTGCATCCCAAAGGATTTGGACTGTCGGGTTTTCATTTTCATTTGCTTCCATGTATTTTTTAATTTCTTCTTTAATTTCCTGATTAATGCATTCATTCTTTTTTTATTTTTTTAACTTTCTTATGTTTTATTTATTTCTGAGAGAGAGAGAGAGAGAGAGAGCATGAGCAGGGGAGGGTCAAAGAGAAAAGGAGACACAGAATCTGAAGCAGGCTGCAGGCTCTGAGCTAGCTGTCAGCACAGAGCCCGACACGGGGATCAAACCCACAAACTGTGAGATCATGATCTGAGCTGAAGTCAGACGCTTAACTGACTGAGCCACCCAGGTGCCCCATGCATTCATTCTTTAGTAGGATGTTCTTTAACCTCCATGTATTCAGGTGCATTCCAATTTTTTTCTTGTGGTTGATTTCAAGTTTCATAGCATTGTGATCAGAAAATATGCATGGCATGATCTCAATCTTTTTGTCCCTGTTAAAGACTGTTTTGTGACCCAAAATGTGATTTATTTTGGACAATGTTCCATGTGCACTTGAGAAGAATTGTATTCTTCTGCTTTAGGATGAACTGTTCTGAATATATCTGTTAAGTACATCTGGTCCAATGTGTCATTCAGAGCTGTTGTTTCCTTACTGATTTTCTGCTTAGATGATTTGTTCATTGCTGTAAGTAGAGTATTAAAGTCTCCTACAATTACAGTGTTATTATCAATAAGTTTACTTATGTTTGTGATTAATTAATCTATTTGTTGCCACCACGTTGGGGGCAAAAATATTTATTATTGTTAGCTCTAATGGATAGACCCCTTAATTATGATATAATGCCCTTCTTCATCTCTTGTTACAGTCTTTGTTTTATTTATTTATTTTTTATTTTAGAGAGAGAGCGTGAGTGGAGGAGAGGCAGAGAGAGAGGGAGACACAGAGCTAAAGCAAACCCCAGGCTCTGAGCTGCCAGCACAGAGCCCAACATGGGCTCATACCCACAAACCATGAGATCATGACCTGAGTCAAAGTCAGATGCTTAATAGACTGAGCCACCCAGGTGCCCCCCAGTTGTTTTATAATCTAGTTTGTCTGGGGCACCTGGATGGCTCAGGCGGTTGAGTGTCTGACTTCAGCTCAGGTCATGATCTTGCTTGTGAGTTGGAGTCCTGCACTGGGCTCTGTGTTGATGGCTCAGAACCTGGAGCCTCCTTCAAATTCTGTGTCTCCCTCTCTCTCTGTCCCTCCCCTCCTCATGCTGTGTCTCTTTCTCTCTCAAAATAAATAAATGTTAAAAACAAGTAAATAAAAAATAATAAAATATAGTTTTCTGATAGAAGTATGGCTACTCTGGCTTTCTTTTGATGTCCATTAGCATGATAGATGGTTCTCCATCCCCTCACTTCCATCTGCAGGTGGCCTCTAGTCTGAAATGAGTCTGTTGTAAGTAGCATATAGATGGTTCTTGTTTTTTTATCCATTTTGATACCCTGTGTCTTTTGATTGAGGTATTTAGTCCATTTACATTCAGAGTGATTATTGAAAGATATGGATTTAGTGTCATTGTGTTATCTGTAGGTTTCATGCTTGTGGTGATGCCTCTGGTCCTTTGTAATCTTTGGTGCTTTCCACTCAGAGTCCCCCTTAGGATCTCCTGCAACACTTGTTTAGTGGTCACAAATGCCTTTAGTTTGTCTGAGAAAGCCTGTCTTTCTATTCTGAATGACACCATTGCTGGATAAAGGGTTCTTGGCTGCATATTTTTCCTATTCAGCACGGTGAATATTTCCTGCTACTCCCATCTGGCCTGCCAAGTTTTAGTGGACAGGTCTGCTGCTGCCCTTACGTGTCTACCCTCGTAGGTTAAGGCTCGTTTGTCCCTGACTGCTTTCGGAATTCTCTCTTTACTTTTGTATTTTGCCGATTTCACTATGATATGTCATGGTGTTGACCTGTTTTGTTGATTTTATTACTTTTTTAATTTTTTAATGTTTTATTTATTTCTGAGAAAGAGAGAGAGAGACAGCGTGAGCAGGGGACGGTCAGAGAGAGAGGGAGACACAGAATCTGAAACAGGCTCCAGGCTCTGAGCTGTCAGCACAGAGTCCGACACGGAGCTCAAACCCACGAACCATGAGATCATGACCTGAGCCGAAGTCGGATGCTCAACTGACTGAGCCACCCAGGCACCCCCTGTTTTTGTTGATATTAAAGGGAGTTCTCTGTGCCCTGTAGACTTGGATGCCTGTTTCTTTCCCCAGATTAAGGAAATTCTTGGTTATAATTTGTTCAAATAAGCATTCTGCCCCTTTCTCTGGCTCTTCTTCCAGAATTCATATGATAAGGATATTATTTCATTTTATGGAATCACTTAGTTCTCTAATTCTCCTCTTGTGATCTAGTAATTGCCTTTCCCTCTTTTTTTCAGCTTCATTATTTCCCATAATTTTATCCTCTATTTCACCTATTCTCTCTTCTGCTTCTCCATCCTTGCTATCACTATATCTAGTTTCTTTTGCATCTCAGTTATAGCATTTTTTAATTTATCATCACTAGCTCTTAGGTCTTTGATCTCTGCAGCAAGAGATTCTCTGGTGTCTTCTATGCTTTTTTCAAGACCACTATTTGTCTTATATCTGTTATTCTAAATTATTGTTCAGATATATTGCTTATATCTGTTTTGAGCAATTAGAACATTTTAAACACAAGGAGACACAAATACATGTCCCTTTAGTTGTCAGAGGATGATGTCTCCATGCCTCATTTGGCCTCTGCTAACTCCATGGTACTCTCATAAGATAAAAGCAAATAATATCTTAGAATTAAAGTAATTTTGACCTCACAACCCCCATGAAAGGATATCAGGGATCCTCAGAGCTTGTCAGACCACAGGTAGAGTAGAGAGCCACTGCCCCAGAGAGAATTTCTTCTTCATGTCCTTAGCTTTTCCATCTCCTTAGAATTAATATTGCATGAAGACACCCAGGAACCGTAGTCCACCTCTATCCATTATGCTATGATTTTCATGTATGTTACATCTTCATATGTTATAAAACCCTTGATACAATGTTATAACTTTTTGCTTTCAACAGGTATATACATTTTTAACTTAAGAATAAAAAATAGATTTTATATTTAGCTACAAACTTACCATTTCTCTTTATTGAAACTTGCAGCTCTATCTTCCACCTGGATTCCTTTCCCTTCCCCTTCTGCCCTAGGTGCTCTCTCGCACGCTCTCTCTCTCTCTCTCTCTCTCATGTCTCATCCTGTATGTCTGCTTACGACAAATTCTCCAAGATTTTTTTTAACTCCGAATGGTTTTATTTCATCTTCATTCTGGAAAAATATTTTCACTGGAAAGGCAATTCTGAGTTGATGATTTTTTTTCTCCCAGAATTTTAAAGATGTTGTTCCACTGACTTCTAGTCTGCATTGTTTTTGATGAGAAAATAGTGACATTGGAAATGTTATCCTCTGTGTGCAGTGTGTCTTTTTTGCTCTGGGTGCATTCAACATTTTCTCTTTATCTGTGGCTTTTAGCAGTTTGACTATGATCTGCCTACATGTGCTTTTTGTGTGTTTTTAATTTTCCATTCTGCTTTGAGTTTACCAAGCTTCTTGAATCTAAAAATGTTTTGATTTTTTTTTTCACCAAAGTTGGGAAATTTCCAGCGTATTTCTTTGAATATTTTTTTCTGCCTCATTCTTTCCTCTCCTTCTGGGACTCAAGAACACATATAGCAGAGGGTGTTTGTTTTTTGTGGTCCCACAGATCCCTGAGTTTCTGCTCATTTAAAAATATTTTTTCTGCTCTTTAGCTTGGATCATTTCTATTTATCTATCTACAAGCTCACTGACTCTTTCTTCTTCCATCGCCACTCTTGTATTAAGCCCCTCCAATGATTTTTTAAAATTTCATATAATATTGCATCTTTTGATTCTAAAATTTGCATTTGGTTCCTTTTTAAAGTTTATATTTCTCTGCTTATGTTTCCTATCTTTTTTCTTTACTGTGAGCATATTCCTCTTTGCATCTTTGGGCGCCAGCAGCCTTGTGTACTGGTTCCAGCATCTAGGTCACCCTGGGAGATGCTCTCTGTTGTCTTTTCTCTCGAGTGTTTGTGTTTTCCCAGTTCTTCATATTTGGAGTAATTTTGGGATTGTATCTTGGACATGATGATAATACATTTTAAAGACTGTGGCTTCTGTGATGCTCTTCCAAAGAGTATTGACTTTTTTTTCCCAAGTAGGCAGTTAACTTGGCTTACCTCAAACTGCAGACCTCCTTGACAGAGCAGTAGTTCAAGTTGAATTCTTTCCATCGTAGCCAGGCTGCCTGGAGCCTGACCCATGCATTAATTGTTTAAGGATACAAGGTAGGAATCTCTGAGAACTCAAGTAGGTGACAACCTGATTATGAGCCAGACATCACACAATGAGAGAACAACCCACTGTCAAACCAGGAGCTCAGGGAGGTGGTTCAAAGGCTCAGTGCTATAGTCCCACAGCCAATCCCAACACTTGTGCCCCTAGAGAGAGCAAGGGAAGCAGAAGTGTCTCATGATGATGAAATTAAGAAAAGACCGCTAGCTTTCCCTCGGACGTGTTCCCCTCCCCAGGGCTCCAGAGCCCAAGTTGGCTCCAATGCCAACTCCTGGTGCTCTTTCTGTGTCCCCACTCCTGGCTGTGAACAAGGGAGCATCCCCACACAGCACCAGCCCTGAAGAGTCCCTGGATTGTGTTGATGCCATAATTGTTTGGGCAACCACTTCTGCTTCTCCTGCCAGGCTACAGCTTACAGAGCAACAGCCACTTCTATCTCTCTTCCAGCCAGAGAGGGCCCCCCAGTGCAGGAGAGATGGTCCTAAAAGCAGGGTGGAGGCAAGCTACCCATCCCCAGCCCCACATGGGCCTGTAGCTACGAGCTGCACAGAGAACCATCAGGCTCCTTCTCCAGTCCCAAGTCCCTGGAGGCTTTGTCCCCTGACCCCAACACTCACTGCAGCCACACCGCCTCTGTGGGACCAGGGCAGGCCTTTATAGTCAAAGGATTAGATTTTTCAAAACAAGGACCATGTCCAGGCTCCAAACCACTCAAGGCATCAGCTGCAGTGTGGCCACTGCCTCTTCACACTCTTAGCTCCCTGCCTCTTTCCCACCCAGCCTCCACCCAGCACTTGAACCCCTGTCCACTGGAGGAAATGATCCTGGTTCCTCCAGAACTTGCCCAGTGTTAAAATGGAAAGGCCCACATCCCAAGAAAGGCCTCAGTCCCAGACAAGTCCGAAGAGTTGGTCATCCAACATGCCTTGGAGTTTTCTTTTAAGGCCTTTCTCTTCCTCTCCTCCATCTCCTCATCTTTCTCTTCCACTCCTCATCTCCGAGAAAGTGTTCTCTGATGGGTTAACCTAGGGACTCTGGTATTTGACCCTCTTAGAATGGAGTACAAGCTTAGGAGCACAGTACAATCCTGCCCATCACAGATGATCAAAGAGAATAGGGAATGATGCTCTGAAGGGAAACTAGGGTGGACTCCCAGCTCTGACTGGAGCCTTATCTGGTTTCTTCCCACCAGATGGGTCATAGACTGGGACCGCTATTCATCCCTGTGGATGTGTCTCTGGCTTCTCAGATGCTCCATGTGACCCTAAGAGTTATTATAGAAGAGGGCAGGTTTCAGTGCTCCCAGGAAAGGGGAGAAATCCTGGCCAGAGGGGCCTACTCCTCAAAAGATGGATATGGGAGACTATTCTCAGTTGTGGTAGGTGTGGGATATGAAAGATAGGTAGACTTAATACCAGGACTGTGCCTGGGAAATTGTGTCTGTCTTGGCCATCACTCTCCTGCCATCCTTCTCAGAGCCATGAACTGTAGCTCTCCTGAACCTTTCCAGCTTGGGAAAACCAAAGATCCAGATCCTGATTGGGTCTGTAACTTGCTACATTTGTGAGAAGATACATTACTGCATGCAAAATGGAAGAAATAATAGATTCTTCTATGAAAGGTGTGTGGGGGCGACTGACTGGCTCAGTTAGTTAAACGTCCAACTTCGGCTCAGGTCATGATGTCATGGTTGGTGGGTTTGAGCCCCACATCGGGCTCTGTGCTGACAGCTCAGAGCCTGGAGTCCACTTTGGATCCTGTGTCTCCCTCTTTCTCTCTGCCTTCCCCCACTCATGCTCTGTCTCTCTCTCTCTCTCAAAAATAAATAAACATTTTTAAAATTTTTTAATAAAATAAATAAACATTTTTAAAAAACTTAATGGTGTGTGTGTGTTTAGAATGTAGGACCAAATGGAATGTAAGAGTTTCCATACATTCCACATACCTACAATACCTGCCACATAGGAGACATTCAAGAAATATTGGTTGAGGGGCACCTGGGTGGCTCAGTCAGTTAAGCATCCGACTTCGGCTCAGGTCATGATCTCACAGTTCGTTGGTTCGAGCCCTGCGTTGGGCTCTGTGCTGACAGCTCAGAGCCTGGAACCTGCTTCAGATTCTGTGTCTCCCTCTCCCTCTGACCCTCCTCTGCTAGCTCTCTCTCTGTGTGTCTCAAAGATAAAAAAAAAGAAAAGAAATATTGGTTGAATAAATGAATGTGTGTACATGGGCATGTCTCAGGATCTGAATGGTAAGTTCTTTTTTTTTTTTTTTTTAAGTTCACTTATTTTGAGAGAGAGAGAGAGAGAGAGTGCATGCAAGCAAGGGAGGATCCAAGAGAGGAGAGAGAGAATCCCAAGCAGGCTCCACACTGTCAGCTCAGAGCCCAACACAGGGCTCGAACTCATAAACCATGAGATCATGACCTGAGCCGAAACCAAGAATTGGATGCTTAACCAACTGAGCTACCCAGGCGCCCCTGAATGGTAAGTTCTTTTTAGGCCTGGGAGAAAAATGGAGTTGGGGCAGATATTCTCCCATTCATATGAGGAATTCCATCTACAGTAATCCCCAAATTCCAAATGAATTATTTCATTGAGTGATCTGTGGGCAAAAGGCCTCAGTCAAACCCCCGCTCTCTGATGACTAATTGTTTCTGACAGAGCAGCCTATACCACTCCTAACGAACAGATTGAAGCACAATACTACTCCGTCATAATGTTTTCCTCACTCCAAACACATTGAAAATCTCTTTCACGATCTTTTTTTTTCTTTTCCTGCTTTGAGGACTCCTTCCCCCCCCCACTTCCATCCACTTTGGCAGGGTGGAAGCAGAAGGGGTTTTGGGGGGACATTTCCAGCCTCTTTCTCACGATGAGTTCTTAGGAGCTAGTAGACAGACCTCAGAACTTTGGGGCAAAACCATCCCCTAATACCTTTCAGGGCTGAGTACATTAAGATGACATTTTTTAAAGTATTAAATAAAAAGGAAGGCTCTGATTCTGGCAGAGAGGGAGGGAGCAGAGGTATGTTATTGAGCACATTCCCCACGTGTTATTCCAGGGAACTATCGTGTTGCTCATGAAAACAGGCTGACTGACGCAGTGGGCACGGAGCTGCCAGAAAGTGCTCCAGGTAACCAGAGCTCAGCCCGGGGTAGTGACCACAGTGACAGGTGACAGTGAGTGGGGCTGGGGAGAGGGAGGTCTCATGAAGCACAGTCAACATACTGAAGTAGTTGCAAAGCACTTTGCACTAGGATGAGCATATAGCTTATTATCCAAAGCAGGATTCCTTTGAAAGAGAAGGAGGGTGCTATTAATAATCACACCAGAGCAACCAGTATAAACTGGGACTGTTCCAACCAAACTGGGACATATCCTCTCCCAATAGATGACCCTAAAGAGTGTTCTGGAAGATTGGATAAAGTTAGTCCACCAAAGCTAGAGAGAGAGAGAGAAAGAGAGTTAATACCCTGGTGGGTAAAGCACTAAAAATCTTTTAAAAATTTTTTTAAATATTTTATTTATTTCTGAGAGAGGGAGAGAAAGAGAGAGAGAGAGAGAGGGAGAGACAGAGAGAGAGACTGTGATCAGGGGAGGGTCAGAGAGAGAGAGGGAGACACAGAATCTGAAGCAGGTTCCAGGCTCTGAGCTATCAGCACAGAGCCCAACGTGGGGCTCAAACCCACAAACTGTGAGATCATGAACTGAGCCTCAGTCAGACGTTTAACTGACTGAGCCATCTAGGCGCCCCAACACTAACAATCTTATTGGGCCTGTCAGACTCACTCAGGGAGCTGATGACCATCATGGGGAGGTAGGAACACTCTTGCCCCTAAGAATTTCTTTGAATAAAGTGAATCAGGGTGGGTGAAAATAAATGCTAAACTGGCCAGTATTGTTAGGGCTGATAGGTGGTTGGATGGGTATATGAGGAAGGAGTGGCTATAGTGAAGCATTATCAAAAGAATATGACAAAGAACATCAGAGACAAAGAACACAAGACCCGGCCCCTAAAGCCTTAAGATGCAGTGGCTGGTTGGGTACCCCTTCCTCCCCGGGCAGATCCCTGGGGGCTCAGTCCATTGTCCCTCTTATCAAGGGCAGTTCCTGCAGGTCCAGCTTTTTACCTGCAGGGGGCAGAAGAAGGCTTCCTCTTCTGGGAATCCATTTGCTTCCTTCTGCTGCAATTGGCAGAAAGTGGCCCAACCTGGACGTCTGAGGCCCATCATGCTTCCTGCCCATGGGCCAAGCAGGCCACAGTCACATGCCTTACATGCTCTGACATCCAATCAGAAGGCAGGACCCCAGATGCTGGCTGTCTCTCAAGATTTCCAATTCAAGGCCAGGTGGAAGGAACAGCGCCCGCCAGGAACTGAGGAATCCACAGAGGTAAATTCTACTCACCTTCACCTGAGTCTTCCTCTCTCCACTATGAGTTGGCATCCTGGGTCTTCACATGGCCATTGCTTTTCTCCTCAGACCACCTGGTCTGGGGAGTAATTAACAGAGAACCAGGAGCATAAAGAAATAGAAATCGTCTTTGAAATAGAGAAGTTTTTAAAAATGAACGACCGGCATCGTCCCCACAGAACTTTCCTTCAGCTTCTCCTTCAAGTTAAGTCTGGGTGTTGGTGAGTAAGAGTCTTCCTGATCTCAGATATCCAGCCTCAATTGGGGAAAAAACGATCTCCAATATTTTAGCTAGTCCTGAGCCAGGTAGTAAGTCGTGTTACTCTAGAGATTATTTTAACAGTCGTGCTGGGAATTACTATATTTCCAGTGACCTCCTGTCCCTCCCGCTCCTTCCGGCCACAGCCCTCCCTGGGCCGAACCCTCTCCTTTGTCCTGAGTAAATGGACCCATCTCCCCATTGCAGATGAAAACCAGAATGTATTTCATATTCTGTTTGTTAACTTTCTCTTTGGTACATTTTAAGCTTCTCAGGACTGCTTTCTTTGCCTCCTCTAAACACCCTAAAATGAAATTCTGGTGCCTGGTTTTAAAAAGTCAGCCCCTCAAATACCAACAAAATAAATCTCACCAAGATGGGGAGCACACATTCCCTCTTATCCCACAGTTGCAGAAAATCAGACACGATTCTGCTTCATAGAGTCGATTCTGATAAAGTGGTAAATCAAGAACATTCAGTCCCACTGGTGTGAAAACATGCAATCCTGTTCTATGTTATATTTATATCATCTTTAGAAGTGTAATTTGTGCAAAGGAATCTTTTAAGACATTCAGCCACCAGCAATTATTGCTATATGACCAATAGAATGTAATCTATAAACCCGACAATTCTGCAACTCTGGCGGGCCATTGATAAGTTATTACTCTGAAAACAATACTGAAATTAACCTTTTCCATTTTCAAAAGGCATAAATTCTTGTGAGACTGTTGTTTGTTTGTTAGACCTTTGGGACTCTCTTGTCCTTTCAAGCATGAAGGTAAAATCCCATTTCTTGTATGACTTTCTTTTTCAAAGAGTTTTAGGGTCTGTGATAATTTGAGGAGCACCTGGGTGGCTCAGCTGGTTGAGCATCTGACTCTTGATTTCAGCTCAGGTTATGATCTCTTGGTTCATGGGTTCGAGCCCCAAGTTGGGCTCTGCACTGATGGTGTGGAGCCTGCTTGAGATTCTCTCTCTCTACGTTTCTCTCTGCCTCTCTCCCACTCGTGTTCTCTTTGTCTCTCTCAAAATAACTAAATAAACTTAAAAAATTATCACAGGCCTTTATTTATTTATTTAAACGTTTATTTATTTTTGAGGCAGAGAGAGACAGAGCATGAGCAGGGGAGGGTCAGAGAGAGAGGGAGACACGGAATCCAAAGCAGGCTCCAGACTCTGAGCTAGCTGTCAGCACACAGCCCAAAGCAGGGCTCGAACTCATGAACCACGAGATCATAACCTGAGTGGAAGTCGGACGCTTAACCGACTAAGCCCCCCAGGCACCCCATCACAGACCTTAAAAATTTTTTTTTTTTAGTTCTCTGGGTTGAGCACAAGCAAGAGAAGGGCAGAGAGGGAGGGAGATAGAGAATCCCAAGCAGGTTCTGCACTGTTAGCACGGAGCCGACACAGGGCTTGATCCTGCAAACTACGAGATCAGCACCTGAGCTGAAATCAAGAGCTGGACGCTTAACCAACTGAGCCACCCAGGTGCCCCAAGGGTCTGTGGTCATTGGAATTAACAAGACGAATCCTTGCCCTGTGATCTACCAGAAAAGATAGGATTCAGCCTTGGGGGAAGAGCTGGAAAAAGAAAGAGGGGAAAGCAGCCTAACCCCGAGTTTAATTAACTTGAGGGGATTTGGAATTTGTGACCCACAGCACCCCTTCTGTGGGGGGTGATATAAGGTGATATTTGGGGTCACCTTCTCCCCTGCGTCCTTATTACTTGGGAGCCAATACAAATTCCCAAGTTCAACAGGAAGTTAGTTGCCTTCTCAAGTCAAAGGCTCCCCAGGAAGAGGGGGTGACATGAGGCTCAGAGGAAAGGAAGCTGCCAGAGCTAAACCTTGGATCTGGGAGGAGGATCAAAGCAAGAACACAAAGGCCTGGAGGAAGGGAGGAGAGCAGTGGAGGTGAGGGACAAATAAAGGAAGAAGTAACAAGAAGGAGGAGTACACATGACCAGGGACCTGAGCGGTGTGCATGGGCCCAAATTAGAGGTTCCTTCTGAAATGGGGGTGAGAGGGATTGCCAACCAAGCTCCCCCTTGGACTAAGGACGGCAGAGGAATGCTCCAGGAACCCAGAGGGATGACCCAGAAGGAGCCTGGTCATGTGGGATGACCCAGGAGAGCCTGAAAGGAGCTGCTTATTACTCTCACAAGATTACAAAATATTACAGAGGCATACCATTTTTAGTATGTTTTGTATCTTTACATTTTTCTCACTCTGCTATTAGATGACTGTGTTACAGCCCTGTGTGTTTTGTTGCCTGGCGGGGGGGTGGGGGTGGGGGGGGAGAAGTATCCCGCAAAAGAAGGGGAAGCAAGAAAAGTCAGGTCCCCAAGACTGGTAGCCGAAAAGTACTTGGCAAAGGGACAGTGGGGCTGGAGGAAGGGGGATCTGAGGGTTAGCATGGAAGAGAAAGGCAAGAAGCTGGCTACGAGACTTTCCACCCACAGAGTCAAGATTCAACCCCACGGCTAGGCAGTGTGTTAGCCATCAGGGATGGTGAGCCAAGTAGCCACAGTCCCTGCCTCAATGGAGCCTCCTAGCTGGCCTAATGCACGGCTTGGGAGTGTCCCTAAGGGTTTCTGGAGAGCCTCTTGAAAGAAGAGTGGACCAAGAGCACTGGAGTGGAGAGGAGCCATTCTCAAAATGGCGGCCTTTGCAGCTAGCAGAACAGGGAGAGAGACTAAGGAAAACTATTCGACAAAGCCATCACGTGTTGTAACTCTGAACCCCAAAGGTATGCAGGCGTGCCTAGATGGGGCAGACGCACACACGGGTGTGCCCTACATGGAGCTGGAGTCCATGCCCAGCATGTGACCCTGCTGCAGATTCACCCCACAGCTGCCTGCCCCAACCCATCATCTCTCCTTTCAGATCACAGCGGGGCTGCTCTGAGCTGGCTCTGAAGGCAGCAGGGCTCCCCACCGGGCAGCCCTCCCTGGTCAGAGGGAGTCTGTGTCCTTCACATACTGACCTTCCCCATACCTGCCTCCTTTCGGGACAGGAGCATTGACCCCCAAAAGTGCTTCCTGATCCTACTGAGCCTTGGGGGAGTGTCCCTCCTGGAGGCACAGGAAGACAGCCTCTTCCCCCAGCCATGGCCTCTGGCGTCTGTCTAAAGAAGCTCAAGTCTGGGCCTGACCCCAGACCTGCCCCAGCCTGACCCGGCTGGACAAGCAGCTGCTAGGGCTTGTGGGCGGGATTCAAAAGACAACCTCAGCAAGTGCCCCCACCCATCCTGGATGAGGCGAGAGGAGGAAGGAGAAGCTCAAGTTCATGGATCGCAAACTTCAGTTTCTACAAGAGGCAGTCTGGTAACATAAATAAGTGGAAAGGTCAGGGAGGGAGAGATATGGACCATTAAAGGTGACAGCCTTAACTTACAAGGAGCCATCCTACCGTGTGATACGTGCATGAGGCAAAAGTTAGTTTTAAAGAGTACACAAGAGGCAAGGGTCAGCGCCTTGCCCACCCCTCACGCCTCCCGAGGGCAAATCGTGGTCTGGGAGACGGTTTTTCCTCTGAATTGTGGTGGCCAAACTATTCCTGAATCAGACAGCAGGTGGCGCTCAGCCCAGAGAATTAGAAAAAAAGGAACTGTGGCGAATTACTTAACTCATTTCCAGTAACTTCTCCCTCCTCCCCCACAGGGCCTTCCCCAGCCCCACCTTCTGTTCTCCGGCGTGGGCCAAGTCCTTCCCGATGTCCAGTTCCAGATGGCTGGTCTCAGAGTGGGGAAACTACCTCTGGAGAAGCCCCCGCTCCACAAGCTGCTGGGCAAGATGTGAGTGTGCTGGTGCAGAGGCCTGGAGGAGAGGAAAATGGCGGGGGTGGGGCCGGAGGGACCCAGGACATGCACACACACACACACACACACACACACACACACACACACACACTGAGCCAGTTAATGCCCAAGGGAGCTGGAATTTGCCTCTAGGCTCTAACAGGCTTTCCCAGCCTTCTCGTCCGAGCCAGGAAACTCACAAATTTAAATGCCCCTCCTCCCCACCACCATTGCCCCCTCAGATCCCAGGGTGGGGCTGGGATTTGCTGAAGCAGAGAACAGCCCCCTACTTTGATAGAGACTCTCCGGGGAGCTGAGCAATGGTGGAAAACTTGCAGTCCACGCTCAGGCTGGCTAGGAGGCCGAAGGAATCTGGGTGAGGAGGGGCAATGAGGGAGTAGCCAGCAGGTGCCCGGGCCTCAAGGGCTGAGGCCACAGCTGTTAATGCCTTTGCCGGCCCGATGCCTCGATGCCTCGCGATGTCTTAGCTTCTCCCGCCACCCACCCCCACCCCCCGCTCCTCATATTTCTGCAGGCCTCAGGCCACAGCTGTGTGGCCACATCTTGCTCTCCCCCTCCCACAGGTGGTGGCTGCTCCTCTGGGGAGTCCTCCAGGCTTGCCCCACGCAGGGCTCCGTGCTCCTGGCCAAGCAGCTAGCCCAGCAGCTGACATCCCCGGGTTATCCAGAGCCATATGTCAAAGGCCAGGAGAGCAGCACTGACATTGAGGCTCCAGAGGGCTTCGCCGTGAGGCTTGTCTTCCAGGACTTTGACCTGGAGCCATCCCAGGACTGTGAGCAGGACTCTGTCACAGTGAGCTGTGGGGGGGTCCCAGGGGGACTCTGGGGAGGAAGCCTCCCAGCCTGGAGCCCAGAGGCAGGGGGACATGGCTGTGCCCTGAATGGCAAGGGATGGCTGAAGAGTCTGAGTCGGGGTACGGGCACCTTCCCTGGAGGCTAGGAGCTGCCCCAGGGCACAGGCTGCCACCAGCGGCCCATCCCTACCCGCGCTCTGGCATGGGCCCCACAGAGCAAGAGAGAGGGCAGCAGGGCAGGACATGCCTTCGGAAGTCATACAGAGGGACGCACAGACACTGCAACACCCTTGAGGAAAAGAGCAAGGACTCACACATCAGTCGTTCACATCCCATCAGACCAGGCAGCTGGGCGTAGATAATAACAGCAGATGAGGTGACTGGTCAAGTTACAGAATAAGAACACTTTAAACACAGCACTTTACCTTATCCTTTGGGTTAAATTTTATTCATATCGAACTAATACATGCACATAGTTGTTCTAAAAAATGAATATGGAATAAGGCTTATCGGGAAAACAGCTGTCTCCAGCCTCCTTCCCAGCCCCACTGCCCCTCCCGGGAAGCATGTAGCTGCTCCGTCTGGCATTTACTCCCATGGGTATAAATAGCATGCTTATTATGTTACTTTTTTGCATCTGATCACTTAATGTCTGAGTCTAGAAAATGAGAACTCGATTTCCCTCTCTTAGAACGTCACATTCCCCCACCCTCGTCCCTGTCTACCACTATTAGCATTTCTAGTTAATTCTATATTCATTTGCAATCTCATGACTAAAGTATTCACTTCAGGGGCGTCCGGGCGGCTCAGTCTGTTAAGCGGTTAAGCGTCCGACTTCAGCTCAGGTCGTGATCTCATAGTTTGTGAGTTCAAGCCCCGCATAGGGCGCTGCTGACAGCTTAGAGCCTGGAGCTGCTTCAGATTCTGTGTCTCCCTCTCTCTCTGCCCCTCCCCTGCTCACACTCTGTCTCTCAGCAATAAATAAATGTTTTAAAAAATCTTTTTAATTAAGAAAATAAACATTAAAAAGTTTTTAAATATTCACTTCCGAGCACGTGGTGTACCATAATTCTATGTCCTTGCTTCTCCAACTTTTTGGTCTCCCAGGAGTCGGTAGCCACATGGAATTTTAGGGGTTTTCTGTTTGTTTTCGTTTTGATTTTTAATTTGCTTAGTTCTGTCTGTAAGTAATCTCCCAGCCTCTTAGCCAGGATGGTAAATCTCCTCTCTACATAATGGGCATAATCAACTACAGATCTCAATCTCTAGTCCTCCTTTGTACTGGGGGCATCCCATCTGAAGCGCTCCTGATGGTCTATCTCCTCAGTCTAAGTTCCCTGCTCTCTAGGGCCTCATGAATCTGGGAGTTCCCTCTGCCTCCTTCTGGGTGGTTCCTTTCCCTGTCATGTGTTGGAACTGAATCCCGCGTCATTCTCTTTCTTGGTTTAGTCCCCCCACTTTGGAGGAGCACATTCTGCCCCAGAAAGGGCAAGAGAATACATTGTAAAGGATCATACATATCCCTGAATGTCCAGCTCTACCCTCACAGTTGATGGACAATTGATATGGGTTATATTCTGGGTTAGAAGTCATTTCCTCTCGAAATTTGGATACTCTTGTCTACTTGCTCTCGTGTTGTTAAGTCTGGTACAATTATGATTCCTGATCCTTAGTTCTTTCTCTCTAGAACTTTTGGGACATTTTCCTTATTGCCAGTATTCTATCTTTTCATTCTGATGAGCCTTGATGTGAGTCTTTCTCTACTCATTGTACAGGGTTTTCTAACCTAGAGGCTTTTTATTATTTTTATTTATATATGTGTTTGTTCGCTTTATTTATTTAGTGTCAGGGGCGGCAGGAAAGGGCAGAGGGACAGAGAGAACCTTAAGCAGGCTCCACACCCAGTGCGGAGCCCAATGCAGGGCTTGATCTCACAACCATGAGATCATGACCTGAGCCAAAATCAAGAGTCCGTTGCTTAACTGACTGAGCCACACAGGTACCCTTAATGTAGAGACTTTATTTTTCTTTGTAAATTTTTATTTATTTTTGAGAGAGAGAGAGAGAGACTGAGTGTGAATGGGGGAGGGCCAGAGAGAGAGAGAGGGAGACACATAATTCGAAGTGGGCTCCAGGCTCTGAGCTGTCAGCACAGAGCCTGATGCAGGGCTCAAACTCACAAACCAGGAGATCATGACCTGAGCTGAAGTCTGAGCTTAACTATCTGAGCTATATAGGTGCCCTCTAATGTAGAGCCTTTTTAAATCTAGTCCTTCAATTCTGGGAATGCTCTTGGTTTTTTTGTTTTGTTTTGTTTTGTTTTTAACTGAAGTATAGTTGTCATATAATGTTATCTTAGTTTCAATTGTGTAACATATTGAATACACGATTATATACATTGCTCAGTGCCTACCCCAATAAGTGTAGTCACCATACAATGCTATTATAACCTTATTGATTATTGATCATATTCCCTATGCTGTACTTTTCTTCTCCATCACTTATTCATTTTTCTAGGTTTCTGTTTAAATTCTAGTTAGTCAACATACAGTGTAATATTAATTTCAGGTGTACAACAGAGTGATTCAGCACTTCATACAATATACTTTGTGCTCATCACAAGTGCCCTCCTTAATCCCCATCACCTATTTCACCCCTCACCCCACCCACCACTCAGGTATTCTTTTTAAAATAAGTTCCAGAGGGGCGCCTGGGTGGCTTAGTCGGTTAAGCGTCCGACTTTCGCTTAGGTCATGATCTCGCGGTTTGTGGGTTCGAGCCCCGCGTCGGGCTCTGTGCTGACTGCCAGCTCAGAGCCTGGAGCCTGTTTCAGTCTGTGACTCCCTCTCTCTCTGACCCTCCCCTGCTCACGCTGTCTCTCTCTCTCTCCTAGAAATAAATAAAACATTTAAAAAAATAAATAAATAAGTTCCAGATGTCTGCTTTCTTTATTTTCTCCTTCTGGAACTCCTGTAATTGAGCCGTTATAAATTCTGGAGATTCTCTAATTTTGCTGATCCATTCTGTTCTGATTTCCATCTCTTTTTCTTTTTGTTCCACTTTCTGGGAGATTTCCTCATTTTAAATAACATTTTAATTAATTTGTTTTCTGCTGACATATTTTTTCTAAAAGCTCATTTTGTCTAAAACTCATTCTTTAAAACATGCCTTTTTATAGAATACTGTTCTTGTTTCATTGAGGCAAGATCTACTCCTTTCCTTCTACAGGGATTATTTTTAAACGTTCCTTCTGTTCCTTGTACTATCTCTGCTTCACCCAGGTTTGTTCTATTGTTCGTTTGTTTTGGTCTCTGCTTTCTTACAATATCTGATAATCCATGGCTGTCCATTCATATTCAAGAGTGAAGTATTAACTGGCACTGGATGCTCTGTGTGGGTAGCTAAAATTTGTACAGTGACAGGTTTGAACACAGAGTTATCAACAAGATGACCTATTTGTGCATTTGGGCGCCTCCCCGATATTAGCTTGTGGAAGTGTTTTCCTTGAAGACAGCCCATCTCAAATCAGAATCCTCTGGTCTCCGGCTCAGGGTTGCCGACATTCTGGCAAACAAGCCGAGAAGGGAATCTCGTTGTTTGATACATAGACTTCCACCTAATCCCTCTCCTTTTAGTTGTGGCCTTCACCTCCTCTGTCCAGTGTGCTGGGGGACCCCAAGTCCAGGGTTCCTAGCTCATGCTCAGGTCTTCTGCCAGGGTGAGCCAGAGAGAGTCGTCTGGATGCACAGGGTGGGCTAAGGGACCCAGAGTTCCGAGGTTCCCCCACATAGGCTTTCCGTCAGCCCTCCCCCCATCCTTATCCTCAGGGGCTCCTAGTTACCCCAATTTCTGAAACTTCCCTGGGTTCTGTGATGAGACTCTACCAGCTCTGTGTTGGCTTCCATCTTTGCAGACTTATTGCTGTTTGTCCATCTCCATTCCATCTTCCAAAGTGTTGACATCTCTTCATCTGCTGTCATATCCGCTCTCTTTTCTGTCCTTGATCACATATACCATTTTATCCCATTACTGCCCTATTGGTGGGATTTGGGGTGAGAAAGGAGATCAATGGATATGTTTATTGCTTCATATTTAACTGGCAGTCAGGGCTATACTTCATTCCATTCAGCCTTTATCCACTGAGCACCTCCGTTGAGCCCTGCTCCTCTCAGTCATGGACAGTTGTAATCTTGGCCTGACTCCTCCTTTGTCAGTATACTGGAGTATACTGGAGGGCTTTCCAGCTCAAGAATAGGACTCTTCCCTCCTCTCTGCGTCCAGAGTAAATCACATAGACCCCTCAAATGCAGAACTCAACACCCTGTAGTTCAGTTCGGTTTTCACTTGTGAGTGTACTCAGCCAGCCTGTGGGCACCTCGGTAGCAGAACTGTGTGTTCTTATCTATACCCCCCGCAGCTAGCACAGTGTGTCTTACACATAGAACATAGTCAATAACTCTTTATTAAAGGAATAAATGAGGGGCGCCTGGCTGGCTCAGTTGGTTGAGAGTCTAAGTCTTGATTTTGGCTCAGGTCATGATCCCATGGTTCATGAGATCGAGTCCCGCATCGGGCTCCATGCTGTCAGTGTGGAGCCTGCTTGGGATCCTCTCTCTCTTCCTCTCTGTGTCCCTCCCCAGCTCGTATTCTCTCTCTCAAAGTAAATAAATAAACTTAAAAAAATGAAGGAATGAACAAAAGAATGAGTGAACCCCAAGCTTCTGGAGCACATGCAACAAAATGAATTTTGAATGAGCAGGTGTTTGGTGTCATCCTCACCACAGCCCCACGTGCAGATACTAGAGAGCAGTCACAGGGCGTGACATTGTCCTGGCCAGAAGAGGCCTCCTCACAGGTCATTTTATAGGAGGTCTCACTTTATAGGAAGAAACTGAGAGCTGGGGTGGTTAAGAAACCCCCCACGTCACATGGGGAGTTGGGCAAAGTCTGGAATTTAACACAAGTCTGATGACTCTCAGTCGGGTGTTCATTCTGCATTGCCAGTTAGACTCTAAAGTGACTTTAGTTACCCAACAGCTCATAAGGAAGGGGAAGAAGAAAACCGGAGCATTTAACAACCAACTATGTCAGTAAAGGACTGTTTCCTAGGGTAAAATGCTTCTTCCCCAAGAGCTAAATCTCTTAAATACGGAACATTAATTTTGTTGATGTTCTAAGGACGGAAAAGTATTGGAACAAAACTTTCCTTTGTGCCAACTTCCATTCTGCTGCTGGACCATGAAGACATGGGCTGGATGGGGTCTTAAGGGAATTTGAGATTCGGGGACAATGAGGGAACAGAGAGCTAGCAAGAACTCAGGGTATGTGCGTCAATATGAAGGTTCAGAAATCAAATGAGAGGACCAGTGAGCTGTGCGCCCAGAACAGAGATGAGGCATGAAGCATGGGCGGGGGGACTCCTTCCAAGGTGCCCTTCCTTGGGTCGGGGAACCCACAGGAAGGGATTCAAGCAGGAGTGAGGCAGTCAGAAGGGACAGAAACAGACACAGCCAGCTTAAAGCATATATTCAGCAGCGATAGCCAGGGTGCACACGCTGTGTACATTCTGTGTCCACAGATTTCACACCTTCTCGGTGGCTGCATTTAAGTTTATGGTGTATTGGGGGAGGAACATTCCAAAGTAAGAAGAACAGGAAAGCTAGGAACCTGAGGGGCTCAGTCTTTGCAGAGGGTCTTATTGCCTCATAGATGTTGGTCACATGAAGTTATTCGAAATGGAAGGTGAAGGGGGGAAGGAAGCCAGATAGAAAGGACTTACATCTGTAATTTGTTGACTCAAGGCTGTGATGCCATATGTACCATTTGGAGCATCAGAGAGTCAGTGGTGAGCAAAATAGATGTAATTCCTGCCTTAGACTTTGTAATCCAGTGGACTGGAGAAATGCTGGGGTTCCCAAGGAGCTTCTTGAAAGTAGGTGACTATGGTGGGCTTTGAGGTAATTACCTAGGCTAAAGAAATACGCGAGGCATCTGGTCATGCATGAAACAACAGCAGTCAGTAATGGAACAGGGAGCTACTTGAGGAAATCTCCCTGAGGGACAGCTCCTGGGCCCCAGAGGTGTGCAGACCTTCTAGACTTCATGCCCAGGATGTGACTCTGTGGTGCAGATTCACCCCAAACCTGCCTGCCCACCCTCCCCTTTCAGATCACAGCCAGTGGGATGGATCCGAGCCGGTTCTGTGGGCAGCAGGGCTCCCCGCTGGGCAGCCCCCCTGGTCAGAGGGAGTTTGTGTCCCCTGGGACCCGATTGCGGCTGACTTTCCGAGCACCCGCCTCCTCTCAGGACAGGACCACCAGCCTCCACAGGGGCTTCCTGGCCTTCTACCAAGCTGTGGGTGAGTGTCCCCCCCAGGGGTGCAGCCTCTGCCCACAGCCATGGCCCCTGGTATCCTGAAGTGAGGGTGGAAACCTGAGTGACTGCTGAAGTGGGGAATCGGTGACCCCTCCCCACCCCAGCTGTGCCCCAATTGAAGGGGCAGCCGCTGCTCAGTTCCAGTACTTCTTTCCATGCAGACCTCTGGGCCAAAGGCTTGCAGATCACCTCATCCTTCAAGAGAAGACAAAAATTCCAGATTTGTTTTTAATGTTTATTTTTTAAGGAGTGAGACACAGAGCACCAGCAGGGGAGGGGCAGAGAGAGCGGGAGACACAGAATCTGAAGCAGGCTCCAGGCTCCAAGCTGTCAGTGTAGAGCCCGACGTGGGGCTCGAACTCATGAGCCATGAGATCATGACCTGAGCTGAAGTTGGACGCTTAACCAACTGAGCCACCCAGATGCCCCCAAAATTCCAGATTTTTAAGTGAAATTCTGGATTTTCAAATGGTAACTCAGATTTTGTGGAAAGATGATGCATGCACACAATGAATTTTTTAAATAACATAACATGGTAAATAAAAATAATATAATACGGTAATAATGTAAGAAGTAAGTCTTCCTCAGATCTCTGGCCCTTAGTCCCTGGCTACCCTGTCCAGAAACAACCCTTTGTCCACTTTCCGGATATCCTTTCGAAGACATCTATGCCATTCAATTATACATATTCTTGCAGGGAAGGATTGCCTAATACAACGTCTTAAATTTAGTATTTATCACACAATAATATGTCTTAAAGATCATCCCATGTACATGTGGTTAGCATTGCCTAATTCTTTTTAATGACCATTTGATTGATGCACCCAATGTATTTAATCAGCCTTCCACTGATACTTTGCTGCCACAAACATTGCTGCTAAGGGTACCCTTGTTTATACATCTTTGAGCACGAGTAAAAGGGTAAATTCTTAGAAGTGGACATGTTGGGTGAAAAAACATTTGCAATTTAAATCTTAGTATTGCTAGGGGCGCCTGGGTCGCTCAGTCCGGCTAAACGTCCAACTTCAGCTCAGGTCATGATCTCACAGCTCATGAGTTTGAGCCTCATGTCGGGCTCTACGCTGACAGCTTGGAGCCTGGAGCCTGCTTTGGATTCTGTGTCTCTCTCTTTCTCTGTCCTTCTCCCACTCATGCTCTGACTCTCTCTCTCACAAATAAATAAACACTAAAAATTTTTTTTAAATAAATCTTGGTATTGCTAAATTTCCCTCCAAAGAAGCCCTGCTAATATATACTGACCAGTGATGTCTGAAACTGCCTGTTTCCCTATACCTTGTTTACCATGGTTACTTTCAAATTTTTTATCTTTTTTTAATGTTTATTTATTTTTGAGAGAGATAGACGGAGCATGAGCAGGGGAGCAGGAGGGGCAGAGAGAGGGAGACATAGAATCGCAAGCAGACTCCAGGCTCCGAGCTGTCAGCAGGCAGAGCCCGACGCAGGGTTGAGATCATGACCTGAGCTTACGTCAGCCACCCAACCGACGGAGCCACACAGATGCCCCTATCATTTTTTACCATTAATAATCTGATCGGTGAAAAATAATTCAAATGTTCTAAAAAAAATTTTTTTAGCGTTTATTTTCAAGAGAGAGAGGGGGAGATGGAATGCAAGCAGGGGAGGGGCAGAAGAAGAGAGGGAGACACAGAATCTGAAGCAGGCTCCAGGCTCTGAGCTGTCAGCACAGAACCCGACATGGGGCTCAAACTCAACGAACCACGAGATCATGACCTGAGCCGAAGTCGGACGCATAACCGACTGAGCCACCCAGGCGCCCCATTTCAAATGGTCTAAATAAAAGATTGTGCAAGTCAAACTAAATATGGCCGTGGGCCAGAATCGGGTTGCCAGTTCTAGGTCCTCATGGCCACTCTTTTCCTACAGACGTGAACCACAGGTGGCCAGGTGGGGGCCCTGAGGCCATCAGCACAGCTGGAGACAGCGCCTCAGAGACTCAGAGCCACCGCCAGGAGCCCTACTATCAGGCAGTGCCACCAGGTTAGCCCCCACCTGCTGGGGAATCAGCTCCTACTGGCCTCACTCCCCCCAAGAGGCTGGAGGCCTTCTGGGCATCTGCCACCCACCTCCCAATTCTGAGCCCGTTCCTTTGCCTCCCTTCACTTCCCTCCTCAGGGATGCTCACCTGCAGAAGCCAGGGTCCCCAGAAGGAGACACAGGACGTGGACGATCTTCCTCACTGTGAACCTGGTGAGTAGAGACCTGCCCATCCTGTGGCCACTTCCCAAAGAAGCCTCGCTGTGCACGGCGCCTGTGGGAGCAGGACACGGGGGTAGGAAGGGAGAGAAAAGGGCAGAAGGTGCAGAGGAAAAGGGAGAGGCAAGGGTCTTGTCCCTTATTCTTCAGGATCAAGAGATAACTGAGAGAGGAGGGGCACCTGGGGGACTCAGTCGGTTGGGCGTCCGACTTCAGCTCAGGTCATGATCTCATGGTTCGTGGGTTCGAGCCCCGCGTCGGGCTCTGTGCTGACAGCTCAGAGCCTGGAGCCTGCTTTGGATTCTGTGTCTCCCTCTCTCTCTGACCCTCCCCTGCTCACGCTCTCTCTCTCAGAAATAAACAAAACATTTTAGAAAATTAAAAAAAAAAGAAAATGATACATTTACATCCAGTTGTCAAACCATGGCTTGATAGAGACTTTCTCCCATTACTCTCTGACAGCTCACCTCCCCCACCATTATTTTTATTTCTTTCCATGTACTGTTTCAAGGTGGTATTCAATGGTGTTCCTCTATTGTCTGCAGAGCAGTCAGAGCATTCAGTGAAGANGTTCGAGCCCCGCGTCGGGCTCTGTGCTGACAGCTCAGAGCCTGGAGCCTGCTTTGGATTCTGTGTCTCCCTCTCTCTCTGCCCCTCCCCTGCTCCCACTCTGACTCTGTCTCTCTTTCTCTCAAAAAGAAATAAAACATTAAAAACTTATCAACAACAACAAAAGAGATAACTGAGAAAGGAAAAGCATGAAGGAAGTTCATCAGACGGGACAACGCAGGAGAAGAGGGGTCAAGAGAGTGGAAATAAGGGAAACCTCTCTCCGGATGGTCTGCTTTCAGCCTACATAGACAGGCTTTCTGTCCCCAAAGTAGCTCCCTACCTAGAAGACAACAGTGCCAGAAAGGTCACCATTTTTTTAAAAGACTTTTTATTAACATAAAATTTATGTACTGTAAAATTCACCATCTTAACCATTTTAAAATGTACAGTGCAGTAATTTTTAATACGTTCACAAGGTCCTGCCACCATATTCCCACTAATTCCAGAACTTTTCCATCCCCCCAAAAAGAAACCCCATACCTCCCTGTCCCCATCCCTTAGCAACCACTAATCTACTCTCTGTCTCTATGGATTTGCCTGTTCTGAACATTTTCTATAACAGGAGTCACACAGTATGTGGTCTTTTGTGTCTGGCTTCCTTTTTTTTTTTTTTTTAATGTTTATTTATGAGAGACAGAGCGCAAGCAGGGGAAGGGAAGAGAGAGGGAAACACAGAATTGGAAGCAGGCTCCAGGCTCTGAGCTGTCAGCACAGAGCCTGATGCAGGGCTCAAACCCACAAACCATGAGATCATGACCTGAGCCGAAGTCAAATGCTTCACCGACTGAGCCACCCAGGTACCCCTGTGTCTGGCTTCTTTTACTCAGCATCATGTTTTCAAGGTTCATCCATGTTGTAACAGGCATCGGGATTCCATTCCTTTCGGTGGAATGGGAGTCCGTTGTCGTATGAATATACCACCTTTTTGTTCACCTGTGCATCAAATCAACGACATTTGGGCTGTTTCCACATTTTGCCTTTTACGGATAATGCTGCTATGAGCATTCGTGTGCAAGTTTCTGAGTGAACATCTGTTTTCTGTTCCCTTGGGCATATCCCTGGGAGTGGAATTGCTAGGTCCCATCATACTTGTATGTTTAACTTGTTGAGGACTTGCCAGACTGTTTTATGCTGTGGCTGCATCGTTTTACATTCCCACCAGCAATATACAAGGGTTCAAGTTCACTGGTTTTTGAAACCCACTTTTTTGAGTCGTAGCCTTGCCTTTCTCACCCAATCTGAATAAACTGGTCAGATTTCACTCCTGACCCTCAGAAAGTTCTTGGGCCAGCCTGAGGCAGTGTTTTGGGGGCGGGTGGGAGGGCACGTAATAGTGGAAGATGTTAAAAATGACGGAAGGGCCCAGAAAACAAAGGACACTTTGGACAAACTCTGCTTGCTGCATGATTTGGCTCAGGCTGGCTCCATTAAGAGTCTAAAGAAGTGGATTTAAAATGGCTAAGGGTAGGGGGAACCTGGGTGGCTCAGTCGGTTAAGCGTCCGACTTGGGCTCAGGTCATGATCTCATGGCTGGCGAGTTCAAGCCCCATGTCAGGCTCTGTGCTGACCATTTGGAGCCTGGAGACTGTTTCCCATTCTATGTCTTCCTTTCTCTCTGCCCCTCCCCCACTTGCACTCTGTCTCTCAAAAAGACTAATAAAACACACACAAAAGAAAAAAATTTTAATAGAAAATAAAAATAAATAAATAAATAAATGAATAAAATGGCTGAGGAATGGCTGAAACAGGTGAAGGGGGTCAAGAGCACATTTACCGTGATGCGCACACCTACCGTGATGCGCACACCTACCGTGATGCGCACACTGACCGTCATGCGTGTAGACTTGTTGGATCACTATATTGTACACATGAAACTAATCACACTGGAATTAAAACTTTTAATCCCATTATTAAGGTAGAATAAATAAGAGTGATTTTATTTTAGAGAAAGACAACAGAGGAGAGGGGCAGAGGGGAGAGAGAATCCTAAGCAGGCCCCACACTGAGCGTGGAGCCCGACCCGGGGCTCAATCCCGGTGACTCTGGGATCATGACCTGAGCCCAAATCAAGAGTGAGAGGCTCGGCCAACGGAGCCACCCAGGCGCCCCAAGGGTGATTTTGTTTTAAATGTCTGTGGAGACAGGAGAGAGCACTTCACAGAAGCAGGCCTTTAACAAAGCCATCTGGAAGCAGCGGCTAATGTCACCTGTGCCCCTCTTCCCTCCCAGTCTGTGGCCGGCCGCTCACGCCCATCGCCCAGAACCAGGAGGCCCTCGGTTCCTCCAAAGCCAAGCCGGGCAACTTCCCCTGGCAAGCGCTCACCAGCATCCACGGCCGCGGAGGGGGGGCCCTGCTGGGCGACAGGTGGATCCTCACGGCTGCCCACACCGTCTATCCCAAGGACGCCGTCTTGCCCTGGAAGAAGCGGAGCGTGCGTGTGTTCCTGGGCCACACAAGCATAGACGAGATGCTGAGGCTGGGAAGCCACCCTGTGCGCCGCGTGGTCGTGCACCCCGACTACCGCCAGAACGAGCCCCACAACTTCGATGGGGACATCGCTCTCCTGGAGCTCCACCACCGCGTCCCCCTCGGCCCCAGCCTCCGCCCCGTCTGTCTGCCCGACAACGAGTCCCTCTACAGCAGCGGCGTGTTGGGCTACGTCAGTGGGTTCGGCGTGGACAGGGGCTGGTTGACCACCGAGCTGAAGTACTCCCGGCTGCCCGTCGCCCCGAGGGCGGCCTGCCAGGCCTGGCTGCGAGAGCAGCAGAGGTCGGAGGTGTTTTCTGACAACATGTTCTGTGCTGGGGACAGGGCGAGGCAGCAGGGTGTCTGCCAGGGGGACAGTGGCGGTGCCTACGTGGTATGGGATGAGCGTGCCCATCACTGGGTGGCCACGGGCATCGTATCCTGGGGCGTCGGGTGTGGCGAGGGTTATGGCTTCTACACCAAAGTGCTCAACTACCTGGACTGGATCAAGGGAGTGATGGAGGGAAAGGACTGACCCTAGGGGCGCCTGAGCAGTGACGCTCAACTATGGAGGCCCCCAAAAAAAGCAGAAGGTTAGGAGCTCAGACTGGGCTCAGGATTGGAGATGGGGGCAGGGAATCCCTATTCAAGGATCGCTGCCCTATCCCTCATGTGAGAGAACTCTTCCTTCCACCAGCGCCCCCCTCCTCCTCTTCTACCTTTTTTCTAGTTGGCCAGTTTGTGCTCCCCCCAGGGAAGTGCTGTACATCTCAGCCAGTTGCCCTTAAACTTCATCTTCTGGGTGCCTGGGTGGCTCAGTCATTAAGTATTTGACTTAGGCTTTGGTCATGATCTCACAATTCATGGGTTCGAGTCCCACATTGGTTGAGCTTGAGCCCCACTTTCTCCCTCCCTCTCTTTCTCTCTTTTTCTCTGTCTGCCCCTCCCGGGATTCTCTCTCTTTCTCTCTCTGCCCCCTCACGCACTTGAGCCCTCTCTCTCCCTCTCAAAAAATAAAATAAAATAGAGGCACCTTGGTGGCTCAGTGGGTTAAGCGTCCAACTTTGGCTCAGGGCATGATCTCATTGTTCATGAGTTCAAGCCCTGCATCGGGTTCTGTGCTGACAGCTCAGAGCCTGGAGCCTGCTTCAGATTCTGTATCTCCCTCTCTCTGCCCCTCACCTGCTCTCTCTCTCTCTCTCAAAAATAAATAAGAGCATTAAAATTTTTTTTTCAATAAATACATAATAAACTTCATCTTCTGCTGACATGGCTTCTTCTGTCCTCTCCTGGGATACTGTCACCTTCTCATCCCCCTGTTCGAGTGGAATATGAGGAATGTGGTCTTAATTGCTTTCATTTCTGAAACGTTCTAAAGCCCCTTTCACTGCCCTTCCCACATTCAAAGTATCGGCTTCATCCCTCACCCTATATCCTAGCTGCAATCATCGTAGTGAAGAGTTCATTTTATTTGACATCTTCTGCACACTAGGTGCTTCCCATCGGCTCCTCACACCAAGTTTGCAACGGATGTGTTATGATCCACATTTCACAAATCAGGAAACTGAAGCCCAGGGAGAGAAAGTGGCCTGCCCCAAACCCACAGCTCCTAGGGGACAGGAAAGGTCATGTGCTTTCTGGAACACCATACCCCTTGATTGTCCTCAAGACTCCCACACTTCCCCTTCCCAATCCCCACATCCCTTACAGGCCCCCCTGGGAATTCCTGCTTTGGGGGAGATGACATCACTCGGCTCACACTCTCCTGCAGGCACCAAGCTGAGCCCAGCACCAGGCTGGATGTTTCTGCAGACACCCTCCAGTTCCGTGGGCCCCCCCTGGTCTGGGGTCTTTAATTTGTAGTAAGGACTCACGGTGATTTACAGTGAAAGACACAAGTAAAATACAGTTGTTCAGACGGAAATAGGAAATTAATGCCATTAAACAGAAGAGAGCAAATTTGCTAACATTGAAGGTCAAGTTAGCTATAAGGTTAAAGGTTAAATTGATCTTTGAAAAACAGCAGGATTCAAAGTTGTACATACATGTGCTTGCTTTGATTTTTTTAAACCTATGGTATAAAAGACTAGTGACAATTAAAAAATTAAAAAATTAAAAAATTAAAATTAAAAAAATTAAAAAATTAAAAAAAATTAAAATTAAAATTAAAAAAATTAAAAAATAAATTAAATTTTAAATTTTAAAAATTTTAAAAATTAAAAAATTTAAAAAATTTAAAAAATACCCAAAATTTTAAAAATTAATATTAATTTATTAATAATAAATTATTATTTATTATTATTATAAAAATATAAATAATAAATTATTATTTATTATTATTATTTAAAAAAATACCCAAAAATACGAACAGAAGTTGTGGTAGGTGGTGTTATTTGGGCTGTTTGGTTTTCCCCTATTCTTTTGTGTTTGCTAAACTTTGCTAAATTTTATTTAATGAGCATATCTTAGTTTTATTTTGCTTATTTTTATTATTGACAAAATGAGGGGCACCTGGGTGGCTCAGGCAGTTGAGCATCCGACTTCAGCTCAGGTCGTGATCTCACAGTTCATGAGTTTGAGCCCCGCGTCGGGCTTGCCACTGTCAGTACAGAACCTCCCCCAGCTCCTCTGTCCCTTACCCTGTCTCTCCCCCACCCACGCTCTCTGTCTCTCAAAAATAAGAAAAAAAAATTTTAAGATTAAAAAACTGATGTTTCTCCCTGCCAAAGCAAAAATTATATACTTATATCTATATAGATCTATCTAGATACAGATATATCCATAGAAGGAAACTTACCATAACTTTAAGAGAGAAACTTCTTCCCCCAGATTCAAATCCTAAGAGGAATGAAAAATAAAATAGACAATGTCTTCAATACCAGTTTTTAAGCCAGTGCAGAAGCAGTCTTCTTATGGCTGTTTCTTTCTACCCTTGGTGTAAGTCAAGGGTATACAACAAATGCGCAAGGAAAGTTTCCTTTCAGTGGCCGGGCAGCGGGGAGGGGAGGCAGGGGCTGAATGATGTGGCCCAGGTTTGTCGTATTCCAGGCCTGTCGTATGTATCAGGACAGAGCTCAGAGTCCCCGGGATGGATGGGAGAGCTTCAGCCAGGACCTGTCCTCTTCCATCACTGCTCCTTAACCCATAACCTCTGCCTGCACTGTGAACACAACACAACACAACGCACATGCACATACACTGTCAGAATGCTAATGTGCAATTTGCTCAACAAGATTCCTCGTCTTGTCTCCTGATCTGGTCCTTATCCTTCTCCTCTATTTTTTACCTTTGCTAACCTGACAAGGCCACAGTCATGTCCAGCATTGAGTTGTGGATCAGCCCCGCCCGCCGTCAGGTTCATTCCACAGCCCTGATGCATGGACCTGCCGGAGGAACCCTACACACCTCGGTTGGCCTTGCATCTTCCCAGTGCCTTCTCTCTAACTACATTCGGTGAGGACTTGGTCCCTGCCTAATGGGACACGGCTCCATCTCTGTGAGTCCTTGCTATCCATCGCCTGGGCAAGTGCCCAGCACATGAAACAGGTAGTCCGTACGTGGATGAATGAGTGGGTAGGTGGGTGGAGGGATGGGGGGATTAATCTCACTGGAGAAACAAGCAGGGTAGACTACAAAGGCCTGAGGACTCAGAAGCCTGCTCGCCCATGCCTCCCTATAGCATGTGGTGCCACGGGGTATCTGACCGTGCAGCATTGAGAGAGAGAGGCTTCCACAGAGGGCAGACTTTTAACTTAGGAGACTGTGCCCTGGAGCACAGGAAGACAAGAGCCCCGTTGCCTCCCAGGGGCCTGGCTTTCTCTCAGAAAAGACCAAGTCATTGTTGGTCCACAGTCACACTGCTTAGCCCTAGGCAGCCATGATTCTCAGGGGCTCAGACACGACCAGATGCCCAGGAGAAGAGAGGTCTGTACCCCTGCCCAGCTTCCCTTGCCTCTCTACAAGCCAACTTCACTAGCAGGCCTGAGCTCATTGAAGCAGGAAGAAGCATCTTAAAACAGCCCCTAATGGGGCGCCTGGGTGCCTCAGTCGGTTAAGCGTCTGACTTTGGCTCAGGTCACGATCTCACGGTTCGGGCTCTGTGCTGACAGCTAGCTCAGAACCTGGAGCCTGTCTTCGGATTCTTTATCTCTCTCTCTCTCTTTCTCTCTCTCTCTCTCTCTGACCCTCCCCTGCTCATGCTGTCTCTCTCTGACTCTCAAAAATGAATAAAAAAAAATAAAGAAAAAAAAACCCAGCCCCTAGTACCTCTGTAGGGTCACCCTGACACATCCTGTTCCGTGTTTACGTGTCATTCAAGGATGAGGTAGGCAGGGGCCCCAATGCAACCAAACTCCATTCTCTTCTGTCGCCTCCTGCAATGCCCTCTTCCACCTCATTGTTCTGGACATTAAAACCCTGGCCATTCCTGGACCAGGCCTGTTGGGTGACCAAGGGCAAGACGAACCGGATTAACGGAACAGGCCGATGCAGGGAAGAGTCCCCCTCACGATGTCCACTGCCTTTGCTGTAGGAACTTGTAAAGGCAACAGCAGTCCCTGAAGAAAGGGAACATTCAGACCAGATTTAGAAACCGAGAAGTCTGGGCTTCCAAACCAAAGGCTGTCCTCCGCTGGAGAAGCCCAGGCTCATCTCCCTAGCCCTTCCCCATGTGGGCCAGCAGGTGGCACCACCATCAGGGATTTCAAAACCAAAACTACACTAAACTGGAAACAGATTTTTTTTTCATTTTGTTTATGCAAATAGTTCATTCGCTACAACATTTCTCCGGGAATGGTTCCCCCCCCTTCCCCTCCACCCTCATTCCCTCCCCCTTCTATCCTCTGCATGACCGCTGTCTCCCTCGACACAGAGTGGATGAAGACGCCGTCAGGAGAGTCGAGATCCAAAAACAGGCCTTGAGAAATGTGAGTAAGGCTTGATGGGGACCCAGGGAGGGAGGGAGGGAGGGAGAGGCCAGAAGAGAGAATCTGGGGCAAACCTGCTCCCAGATTTATTCAAGGAGACAGGAACACCCTTCCCCTCCCCATATACCTTACCTGTTGCGGTACACATACGCATGCACACACAAACGCATACGCTCCATCCCTCCTCCTGAGGACAAAAGGAGACCTTAGACACATGAGGTGATGGCCACGTTCCCTTCTTCCCCCTAGCTCATAGCAGGGGAGCAGCAAGATAGGGAGACCCACTCTGCCCAAGAGGGGTACCCTCTGTGTGCGACTCCATATTCTCTAGGCCGTTTCTCCCAGAGGCCTTTGCTGGCCCTTGGGAGCCCTATTAAAGAACCATGACTGGAAACCCTCAATTAACTGGTCCCAGGCCAGTCTTATTCCAGGAAGGGGAGGAAAGTGTGGCGGGAGGGCAGGGAGTATGATGAACCTTTGGACTGGACACTGCCCGGGGGAGGAATACCCAATGCGGCAGCTCAGAGACCAGCCTCTGCTCTTCACCCACCCCCACCAAGAACGTCTCTGTGAGGTCTAGAATGGCCAGAGCGGAAAATGCCGAGCGGTACGACCATCCCAACCTCCACCCCAGTCACTGTCGAAATGGCAAGGGTGCTGCACCCCTCCAGCCCTACAGACACCCACTTTCTTTTCGGCAGGTGGCTCTTATACCTCCTGGTGCCGATCCTGTTCTGCAGGGTGGGAAGCTCCATCCACATTTCTCAGAAGCTCTTTGGGGAGGTGACTTCTCCTCTGTACCCCAAGCCTTACCCCAACAACTTTGAGACAACCACTGTGATCACAGTGCCCACAGGATTCAGGGTGAAGCTCGTCTTCTGGCAGTTTGACCTGGAGCCTTCTGAAGGCTGTTTCTATGACTATGTCAAGGTAGGGGATCTGTTTGGGTAGGGCAGAGGGAGAGCTGGGTGTCTCTGGATACTGAGGACTTATGCTCTAACCACCCTGGATAGCATTCCCCAACTGTGGACAGAGCCCCAGCCCTGCAAGAGCTGATGGCCAAGTGGAGTTCTGAGAGTCAGGGGACACCCTGGAAGGGGGGTTTGCTGGATTTAGAAGCCTTCGGTAAGCATCGAAGGGAGAAACACAGAGGAGGGAAGGTACAGGTCCCACCTCCAGGAAATTTACTGTCCACAGAAGTCAGAAAAACCAGCCGCATCTGCTGACTTGCTGGGAGTCCTTGGAAAACAACTGTGCCTCAGTTTCCCTATTTCCATGTAGAATATCACCATGGCTGCCTGCCTAAACAGGAACATGGGGAAGAAAAATGTGTGTGGTGGTAGCTCAAGTATGGCCCTCAGCAAAGTCAATGGGCTCAGCCTCCTCACCTCTGAAACAACCAAGAGGACCTCATATCCAATAAAAATGAGATTCGAGGTTCAGGATCCAAGTAGAGCTTACACCCGTCTGATAAATAGCATTGCCAGGAGACCCTCTGGAGGCTGTGAGAGAATGACTGGAAAATGATACATCTTCCTAGCCCTGAGGACTTGAGAAGTTTGCAGGGTTGGGGGGAGGGATCTCCACGGTAGGGATAGAGAGGAATGGGGTGAGGGTAGGACATCTTCCACTTTTGAGGAGTTAAGGAACCTGTGAAGAAAGAGATAAGGTGGGGGGCACCTGGGTGGCTCAGTTGGTTAAGCATCTGCCTCTTGATTTCAGCTGAGTCATGATCTCATGGGTTCGTGAGATTAAGCCCTGAGTCAAGCTCTGCACTGACAGCATGGAACCTGCTTGGAATTTTCTCTCCCTCTCTCTGCCCCTCCCCAACTCATGGGCGCTCTCTCTCTCTTGCTCTCTCTCTCTCTCTCCCTCTGTCTCTCTCTCTCAAAATAAATAGACTTAAACAATGTTTTTAAATGGAAAGAGATAAGGGTGATGCTTGCCAATATGAAGGCTGGAGGGGCTCACTCTCAGCTGAGTCTATTAAGAGGCATGACTGGATGTGAATGGTTTGCATAAGGTGAAGTGGGATAACTAGAGAGAAAATAAAGCAGACCTGTCGGGCTCTAGGAATGAAGGAATGCTGAAGGCTTGGGTAGAGACAACCCGGATTTCAGTGGAAGACGAGCATGGAGGTGGTGGAAATGAAGAAAGGCCCGAAACGTGCTGGGGGACATAGAACAAGGAAGGGATGATGTACCAGGCACAGGGGAGCATGCAAGGAGTTACCCACAGAGAGACTCAGATGCACCAGGAAAGTCCCTCCCAGGGCGGGGGGAAGTTACAACAGCCAGAGCCCGGCAGGTAGAAACCAGGTGCAGGCTCTTCCAGCAGTAGAGCACCACTCACTCTTTGGGACGAGAGGAGGACCTTCACCGACCTTCCTCCTGGGACGTGTCTCCTCAACAGCTCTTCTTCCCACCCCTTGTCCTTCCTCCACCAGATCTCTGCTGACAAGAAAACTCTGGGGAGGTTCTGTGGGCAACTAGGTTCTCCACTGGGCAACCCCCCAGAAGCGAAGGAATTTATGTCTGAAGGGAACAAGATGCTGCTGACGTTCCACACGGACTTCTCCAATGAGGAGAACGGCACCATTATGTTCTACAGGGGCTTCCTGGCCTACTACCAAGCTGTGGGTGAGTGGTCCCTGGGAGCCTTTTTCTCTGGCCTGCGTCATATGGAATAGGGACCAGAAAAGGGGAATCTGAATCCAAAGGAGAAGGAAGCCTATCCTTCCTTATTTTTCCCCCTCAAGAGAGCTTTGTCCATTGGAGGCCTGCCAACCTGGGTTCTGTCACCATCGGGCAGTTTCTAGAAAGCATGAGAGAGGCCTGAAGGTCCAGGTGGCCGGGAGATGACTTTGTCTTTAGGCCTCTGGTAAGCGATCTCTCTGGGAGCAGAGCCATTACAGAAGTCCCCGGCAGGGATTTAACCCTTCCTTCTGGAATCTCTTCCAGACCTCGATGAATGTGCTTCCCAGCGCAACTCAGTGGAGGAGAATCTCCAGCCCCAGTGTCAGCACCTGTGTCATAACTACCCTGGTGGCTACTTCTGTTCCTGCCGTCCGGGCTACGAGCTTCAGAAGGATGGGCATTCCTGCCAGGGTGAGGTTGGAGCCCTGTGGGAGGGAGGCAGGGACTGAGCAAGGGCTTGCTGTCCCCGGTGACACCCGCCCGGCTCTGCTCTCACAGCTGAGTGCAGCAGTGAGCTGTACACAGAGCCATCGGGCTACATCTCTAGCCTGGAGTACCCCAAGCCCTACCCCCCTGACCTGCGCTGCAACTATAGCATCCGGGTGGAGCGCGGCCTCACCCTCCATATCAAGTTCCTGGAGCCTTTCGAAATCGATGACCACCAGCAAGTACACTGCCCCTATGATCAGCTACAGGTACAGCCATCCTACTCCCTGAGAGACCCCCATCCTCTCCTTCCCCTCTCCACCTGGCACCCCTCATCCCCGCTTCCCACTAGATCCTCCAGCCAACTGGTACAGGAATAACCAACATCACACATGGGCTAGGCAAGTTCCCACACAACTGGATGTGGGTCCTGGGGAATCCCTTTTCCCATCCAGCTGAAAACAAACACAGAAAGTAGGCTTCCCACCACACCACCATCCTGGCTCAGTGGGAAAATGTCTGAATTAGAGAGATGGCCCTCACCTCTTCCCCACCAGATCTATGCCAGTGGACGGAACATCGGTGAGTTCTGTGGGAAGCAAAGACCCGCTGACTTTGACAGCAGCAGCAATGCGGTGGATCTGCTGTTCTTCACGGATGAGTCGGGGGACAGCCGAGGCTGGAAGCTGCATTATACCACTGAAAGTAAAGTTTCCTGGGGACCCCTCTCATTAGCCAGAAACGGGGCAGAATCAGATGGTAGAAAGGACGACAGTAGCTCTGAAATAAACATGTCCTCTGGTCTCCTCAACAGTCATCAAGTGTCCCCAGCCCAAGACCCTAGACAAGTTCACTATCATCCAGGACCTACAGCCTCAATACCAGTTTCGTGACTACTTCATTGTCACCTGCAAACAAGGCTACCAGCTTGTGGAGGTAAGAGCCCAAGGCTGAGGGAAGAGAGCTGGCCCAGCCTTCCAGGGGCAATTCAGATGGGTAGCCCAGTCCCACGTGAGATTTAGGCTCAGCCCCAATTAGACACACAGATGTTTGAGCTGGAAGCGTCACCTGGTCTACCAACTCTCAAACATGACTACACATTGGAAACACTTGGAATTTTACAGATACTGATGTCTGGGTCCCCTGTAAGAGATTGATTCCACTGGCCTGGAGATTGATGCCTCTGCCTGGCTCCTAGGGCATCAGGATTACTTGAAGCTAATATGCAGCCAAGTTTTTGAACTACTGACTTAGTGCAGTAACTGTAGAATTAGGAACTGAAAAGGCAGGGTGGAGTACAATGAGTGACTCGCTCAACATCCCAGATTTTGTACAGCAGGGACTCCAGCCAAATCTCCTGCCTCTTGCCCCAGGACTTTGTAATGCACGTTCTCAGCCTGGGCCCACCACCCTGTCCTCAGCTTTGCAGGCTCAGTAAAGAACATGGTTTTATCAGGTAATCTTACAAAAGCTGGTAAACTAAAATGCTATTTTGAAAGACATGAAAGTGGAGTGACCCCTGGGCAGGGACACAGGACTGGACATCCCATCTTTGTTCAACAGATCCACTTGGAAGAGCTAATCAGAATCAGAGAGAAGACCTTCGGTATGTCCTTAAGCAGTAGTTAATTCATTCAACAAACATTTTTAAATGTTTCCAGAGGGTCAGGCAGTGTTCTAGATGCAGGAGATCCGTAAAAAGAAACACACATATTCACAAGAGCCTTCATGCAGCCTATGAATGTTACATCAAGCTGAGCTAGCCAGATGAGTTGCTCTTTACCCCAAGGTATCTCCAGCTACATAATGAAGACTGGATATCCAGGACCCAAAAGACTAGAGACTCATCTACTCTTTGCTCACATTTGCAACCCTCCCTTCCTTATGCTGCCACTACCCTTACCTTGGCATTTGTCATTCACATCACAGAAGTTAAAGCAAGTCACACAGTTTGTCTCTTATTATTTGCATTTCACTCAAACATCCTTGTTCTCATATACACTCTCTTGCAGTCTTTTCCAGGGCTAACTCTCTGGGATGGTTGTTGGCCTTAATAAAACTCATTCGTGTTGTCCAGTTACTTTTCATCTAGAGGGTGCCATTTTCTTGCTTTGTCCCTGCTATCTACTCAACTGCAATAGCACTTAGCACACATCAGTATCTCAAGCACCCCGGAAAGTGGCTGGGCCCTTGCCCTTCAGAAAACTGTGGTCTAGGAGAAATGAAGTGATGCAGGCCTAGACCAGCAAGTATTCCAAAGGAAGACAAATATGGTTCTGTATCGGGGCACCGTGTTTTGCTTCAATGCAGAAAACACACAACCAGGCTTATTCTGTTTTTAATTTCAAATTGTGGGGTTCAACTGGACCTTAGTGGAAACAGACAAGGGTCTAGAGAGAGGATGATTCCGCCTGACGATGAGCCCTTGCTCTGACTTTCTGCTGTGTGACTCAGTGCTCCCATCTGTAGCCCTGGTCTGAGAAGAACAAAGGAGCCACACCCTCAGGGGTGCTGAGGTCTGAGAGCTTGAGAGATGTTCTTGCATTCCCTGCTGCTCCAGTGTGGGAGAGGCAGGAAAGGAACCGCAGTGCCTTCTGGTACTAATGACACCTATACCTCTGTCTACCTCCTCTCACACAGGGAGACCAGGTGCTGCACTCCTTCACAGCTGTCTGTCAGGATGATGGCACCTGGCATCGTGCCATGCCCAGATGCAAGAGTAAGTCACAACTCAGGAGCATCTGACCCTGCTCCCGCCCCTCCCCTCCCCCCACTCCAGCCATGGGTACCTGGGATGTAAAAGAAAGGAGCTGGACTAAGCCTCTCCCCAAAAGACTGTCCCCCTCAGTTGTCCTTTGAAGCCTTTGGCCCATGTCAGAAACCAGTCGGCCCTCACCTCAGCTGTATTGAAGGGCTGAGATTCTGGGCTCTACCCAAAATTGAATTTCACTCCATCTAGTTCCTGTCCATCATGAGTGCTCCCCACTGACTGTATTTCCCTAAGGTTCCAGCTTGTTCCGTGGGCAGACAACTCATTTTCTCCCCACTTAAGTTCCAGTACATTCTCAGCTCTCATACGGCCCTCTGTTCTCTCCAAGTCAAGGACTGTGGACAGCCCCGAAGCCTGACTAATGGGGACTTCAATTACACCACCACAAAGGGGGTGAACACCTACCAGGCCCATATACAGTACTACTGCCGGGAGCCATATTACAAGATGCAGACCAGAGGCGACATCAGTGAAACCGAGAGAGGTAGGGAGCCATGCAAATGGCGGCCTTCTCCCTTCCATCTTCTCAGCACGCCTTCTGAGATTTCTTCCAACATAACCCCTAGGGAATATATGTATATTAAGGTATCTTCCCCAGACACAGGCTTCAGGGGCCTAAAGTCCAGTGCCAAGAGGCATCTAGTAGGGTTGAATAAGGAGGCACCTGAGATGATACAAAGAAAATCTTAAATCTCACCAATAGGCAGCTCCTTTTCACCATGACCATTCCCATTCCCATCCCCACAAGCAGCAGCAGCATCCCGATCTCCATCACCATCATTTCCACCACCTCCATCATCACCACCACCACCACCACCACACCACCACCTACAACTATATCAGTGGGACTTTCCCCAGCATTCTCCCCACATAAGCCCCTCAGGCTACTATGTTGTGACCTTTTTTGCATTTAGATTTACTAAATGACTCTCAAACTCATCTTCAAAAATTTTCTTTAAAATAAACCAGGGGTGCCTGGATAGCTCAGTCAATTAAGCATCCGACTTCGGCTCAGGTCATGATCTTGCAGTTTGTGAGTTCGAGCCCCGTGTCAGGCTCTGTGCTGACAGCTTGAACTTGGAGCCTGGAGCCTGCTTGGATTCTGTGTCTCCCTTTCTCTCTGCCCTTCCCCTGCTCATGCTCTCATGCTCCATCTCTCTCTCTCTCTCTCTCTCTCTAAAATGAGTAACCATGAAAATAAATAGTAAAATTAAAATAAAATAATAAAATAAAATAAAATAAATCACACCCTAAGAGCACCTGCGTGGCTCAGTCACTTAAGCGTCTGACTCTTGATTTCGGCTCAGGTCATGATCTCACAGTTTGTGAGTTCAAGTCCCACAATGGGCTCTGCACTGTCGGCACGGAGCCTGCTAGGGATTCTCTCTCCCCCTCTCCTCTCTCTCTGTTCCTCTCTCACTCATTCTCTCTTTTTCTCTCAAAATAAATAATTTTTTTAAATAAAATAAATCACATGCTTTGTAGGTTAGGAACATCCAAAAAAGAAAAAAAATCTTATATTGAAACTATATAGTAGTATTAAACAGCTGAGCTTTGAAGTCAGACAATGCTTCGTTTGCATCTTGGTTCTGAAACTTAGAAATTATGTGACCTTGTGCAAATTATTTAAGCTCCGTTCCCTTGTCCAAAATATGAGGATAATAATGCCGAGAAAGTGCTTAGCAACAGGCATGGTGCTATCAGCAATCAGAAAATGTAGCCCCCGTTACTATCTACAAACCCACTTCCAAGAGGCAATCACTGATAAGATGTTCATGTGTCCCTTCCGGTTTTTATGTCTGCTTTCACAAATAGGGGTCACACCAAACAGAGTTAACGTTCTGATTTTTTTCACTGAACGTGAAAACAAAAAATATACGTAGGGAGCCTCTGGACACTTGTGAGATTCCCTCCTTACTTGTTTGAACCTTGCCTTTGATCCTTGTCCATGTTGGTTCCCAATCTCCCCTCTCCCCATCCAGCACACACCCTGTGCTAGCACTGGCCTCAGGGACCTGCTTCGCCTGCCCCCCCACCCACCACTCCCCCCCCACCCCCCGTCCCCCAGCCTGCTCACAGCCCCCTCTTTCCGCTAGGGGCCTATACCTGCACGGCTGAGGGCATTTGGAAGAACGAAAAGGAAGGACAGAAGATTCCTCGGTGTTTGCCAGGTGAGTGGACGCCCTCGGGGGCCACGCCTGTGCCTTGGGCAGCCCTGCGGGGCCTCAGGAAGAGCCTGCACGGAGCATGGCGACTAAGTGAATGCAGAGACACTCCAGCTTGAGGTCAAAACTAGACAAGAGGGGGACAGGGGGAAAGGCAAGGGAACGACCCGGGAGGAAGGGACAGAGGAAGCCAGAGAACTGTACTGGGTCCTGACATTCCCGCTCTTTCACTGAGCAGATGGGGAATCGGGGCGTAAAGAGAGCAAGGGACCCCCCCCCCCCGCCCTGGGAAGAATAAACCAGAGCAAGGAGCAGAGGCTGACCAAGGCCAAAGACGAGGGGTATGGGAATGGGAGGAGAAGGAGGAAAGGGCCCAGAGCCAGAGAGAAAGGCGGGGGCGGGGGGGTGGGGGGGGACGGGCCTGGGCCGCCTTGAACTTGCCTTCCCTGTCTCTCGGCTCCAGTGTGTGGGAAGCCCGTCAACCCCGTGGAACAGAAGCAGCGCATCATCGGCGGGCAGAAGGCCAAGCTGGGCAACTTCCCCTGGCAGGCCTACACCAACATCTATGGGCCCGGGGGCGGGGCCCTGCTGGGCGACCGCTGGATCCTCACGGCCGCGCACACCCTCTACCCCAAGGACTACAACGGGGAGCAGAACGCCACCCGGGATGTGTTCCTGGGCCACGTGAGCGTGGAGGAGATCACCAAACTCGCGAACCACCCGGTGCGCAGGGTCAGCATCCACCCGGACTACCGCCAGGACGAGTCTAACAACTTCGAGGCGGACATCGCTCTCTTGGAGCTGGAAAACAGCGTCACCCTGGGCCCCAACCTCCTCCCCATCTGCCTCCCGGACAACGAGACCTTCTATGACAGGGGCCTCATGGGCTACGTCAGTGGCTTTGGGATAATGGAGGAGCGGCTCTCTTACGACCTCAAGTTCATCCGTCTGCCCGTAGGGAGGCGAGAGGCGTGCGAGAACTGGCTTCGGAAAAAAAATAGGAACGACGTGTTTTCTCCGAACATGTTCTGTGCCGGGGACCCGTCTCTAAAGCAGGATGCCTGCCAGGGCGACAGCGGGGGCGTCTTTGCGGTGAAGGACGAGGACAACGACCGCTGGGTGGCCACGGGCATCGTATCCTGGGGCATCGGCTGCGGCAGGGGCTATGGCTTCTACACCAAATTACTCAACTATGTGGACTGGATCAAGAAGGAGATGGAGGAGGGGGAGGGCTGAGGCCACAATTCACTTGGTCAAAATCCAGAGAGCAGTGCGTTCAAAAATAAAAATGATCTGACCCCTTATTGATAACCACTAAGAATCCATATTAAAATCACTGATGCAGAAAGCCACTGTGTGAAATAAATGCTCTTTTCTATAATCCCCTCCCTGTTCTTCCCCGAAACAACCCAGCGGTCCCCTTTATGTCCCTCCAAGGATTGAAGAAGATGTATTCCACAGTCTCTAGTTATCAGTGTCCTCTTCCGTTTTTAATACCATTGGGCAATTGAAACTCTTTCCAAATAAAATTTTACAAGAAATGCCAGTGTGCAGAATGAGTTGAAAGATTTAATAAGCTCGTGTTTAAAATACTTACTTAGAGGCACCTGGGTGGCTCAATCGGTTAAGTGACCGACTTCAGCTCAGGTCATGATCTTGCAATCTGTGAGTTCGAGCCCCACGTCAGGCACTGTGCTGCCAGCTCAGAGCCTGGCACCTGCTTTGGATTCTGTGTCTCCTTCTCGCCCTCTGCCCCTTCCCCGCTCATGCTCTGTCTGTCTCTCAAAAATAGAAACATTTAAAAATTTTTTAATAAAAATAAAATACTTAAGAAGGCAATGAGAATCAAAAATATTTATGCACACATTTACAACTAAGGTTGTAGATAACAATTTATTTCTAATTTTGTTTTGATTATATACTAAGAAGAAAAGCCTGACTTCCTCACACTTGTAGTTGCTTGTTTTAAAAGCTCACTTTCCAGGGCGCCTGGGTGGCGCCATCAGTTGAATGTCAGATTCTTAATTTCAGCTCAGGCCATGATCCCAGGATTGTGGGATTGAGCCCCATCTCAAGCCCTGAATCAGGCTCCGTATGGAAGTGGAGCTTGGAAATTGCTTAGGCTTCTCTCCCTCTCTCCTTCTGACCCTCTCCCTTCCTCAGGTGCTTTTTTTCATTCTCTCTCTCAAATAAAAAAAATAAAAATTAACAAATAATAAAATAAACATGCTTTAAAAAGTAAATTAAAAAATAAGTTAATAAAAGCCCACTTTATGATTTCTAAATATATTTTTTAATTTATTTATTTTTAATTTTTTTAATGTTTATTTATTTTGAGAGAGGGAGAGAGAGACAGAGCATAAGCAGGAGAGGAGCAGAGAGGGAGGGAGACACAGAATCTGAAGCAGGATCCAGGCTCCGAGCTGTCAGCCCAGAGCCTGACACAGGTTCAAACCTAGAGACCGTGAGACCATGACCTGAGCTGAAGATTGACGCTTCACCGAGTGAGCCACCCAGGTGCCTCTGCTTGTTTTTTTAAAGATTTTACTTTTACGTAATCTCTGCACACGATGTAGAGCTCAAATTCACAACTCTGAGATCAAGAATCACATGCTCCACTGACCAAGCCAGTCAGACACCCCTCTAAGTATCTCTTAAGGAAGGAGTGACATGAGGGCCCCCTGGGTGGCTAAGGGTCCCACTTCAGCTCAGGTCATGACCCCCCAGTTCGTGAGTTCGAGCCCCGCATCGGGCTCTGTGCTGACGGTTCAGAGCCTGAGCCTGCTTCAGATTCTGTGTCTCCCTCTGCTTCTGCCCCTCTACTGCTCGCTCACTCTCTCTCTTTCTCAAAAATAAATAAACACTGGGGTGCCTGGGTGGCTCAGTTGGTTAAATGTCCAACTTCGGCTCAGGTCATGATCTCACAGCTTTTGTGCTGTGTCAGCTGTGCTGACAGCTCAGAGCCTGGAGCCTGTTTGGATTCTGTGTCTCCATCTCTCTCTCTCTGTCTCTCTCTGTCTCTCTCTCTCTCAAATATAGATAATCATTTAAAAAATGTTTTAAATAAGCATTAAAAAGAATTTTAAAGGAGTGTTATGAAATGTTTCTTTCCAAGTTGAAAGATTAACAATATATTTAGGGGCGCCTGGGTGGCTCAGTCGGTTGAGCCTCCAACTTCTCCTCAGGGCATGATCTCACAGGCTTGTGGCTTCCAGCCCCACGTCTGGCTCTGTGCTGACAGCTCAGAGCCTAGAGCCTGCTTCACATTCTGTGTCTGCCTCTCTCTCTGCCCCTCCCCTGCACACACTCTGTGTCTCTCAAAAATAAAATAGAAACATTAAAAACAAATTTAAAAAACAAACATTATTTTTAGATAACTTATATTACTTAAGACACATTTAAAGGTCAGAGAAGACCCTGAAACTGAACATAAGCATTGTAAGTGTTTATAATACAATATTATCGGGATGTTATTGCACAACTGACTCTTCTGGGCTTGTTTGAACAGCTTGGCATGAACTGACACACACAGGCCTGAATTTGAAAAAACCAGTGCAGAGTTAAAACCTTCCCAAGTAATGAGAAGTTTTAAGTCCAGATGAAAGTCCACGATCCCTTATCTGACACCCTCAGGGCCAACTGCCTTTCAATATTCCAGATTTCACAGATTTCAGAAATGTCACAGATGGTCTGTTATGTGACGTCCCCAGCAGGGTCTAGGGCAGCACTCTGCAACAAAAAATGGAGCTACTTCTTCTGAAAAAGCATTTGAATATTGTCAGCATATGAGCTAAGCAAAAACTTTAAATAGCCGCCCATCAGGTCAGGTTTTGCCACTAAATAATCTTGGGGCCAAACTATTTAAACACTTTCAGGTTTTAAGAGCACGTTAGAGGGGCCCTTGGGTGGCTCATTGGGTTAAGTACCTGACTTCAGCTCAGGTCATGATCTCATAGTTCATGAGTTTGAGCCCTGTGTTGGGCTCAGCTGACACCTCAGATCCTGGTGTCTGCTTTGGATTCTGTCTCTTTCTCTCTACCCCTACCCAGGTTGCGTGCGCTCTCTCTCTCTCACACAAAAATATACATAAACATTTAAAAAAATATATTTTTTTAAAAAAAGAGCACTTTAGATGTCAGGATTGTGGACTTTTCTCACAGTCTACACAAGTGCGTTCACCGGTGGTGTGCAGTGTGTGTGAGGAGCACATGTTAATTGCAGCCACTTAGTATTTTTCAGAAGTCAAGTGCCTGCAGGATTCCAATGGAGTTGGGCGTGGAGTGGGTGGAGGAGGCGGAGGTAGTGAGAACAAAAACCTGAAACAAAAACGAAAACATCGAGCTATATCATTTCCAAGGTTCCTGGCAAATTTGAGATTCTGAGTCCTTTGTCCTTTTATTCATCATCAGAGGCAATCCTAGCAGAGTCCGGTGACTGCTCTGACCTTCCTGGTCCCACTCCCCTCCTCCAAAGTCATGTGCAGCTTATCCTTCAGGGGTATGGAGTTAAAAAAAAAAAACACACAAAAACAAAAAAAACAGATGAAAGCAATGTTCTATGAATACACATCAGAAAATATGAATTAAGATTAAGCTTTGAGGCTTAAGATAACTCATAAAAAGGAAAATACTTAAGACACCATTTTTTAAATGTTTACTTTTTTATTTATTTTGAGAGAGAGGGACAAAGGGCAAACCCGACGGAGGGGGAGGGGCAGAGAGAGAGGGAGAGAGGATCCCAAGCAGGTTCCGCACTGTCAGCACAGAGCCCAGAATAGGGCTTGATCCCCCAAACTGTGAGATCACGAGCTGAGCCTAAATCAAGAGTCGGACGCTTAACTGACTGAGCCACCCAGGCGTCCCAACCCACCATATTTTTAGCTATATAATTTTAAGAGATAATATACTGTGTCGGTGAAGATGTAGGGATAACAGTCTCTCATGCATTGCTTGTTGGGATGTGAACTGGTCCATACCCTGTAAGGAACAATTTGGCAACATGCTACCAAAACCACAAGTGCACATGCCTTTGATCCAGCAATTCTACTTCTAGGAATTTTTCCTGCAGATAGTCTCACATGTGAGATAAATTACATATATACAAGGTTAGTCATTGCAGTGCTGTTTATAACAGCAAAGTATTAGAATCCTGAATTCTGAGAGGTCTGGCTGCAAATTTCCAAGCATAGCATGGAATATCCAAATAATGAAATACAATGTAGCCATTCAATCTCCAAGATAGATAAATGGAAAAAGTAAAAAGCAAGACAGTGTGTATAAAATATTACTATTTGTACAAAAAAGAGGAGTGGGTATATATCGCTTTTATAGCTATAAAATATTGCTGGAAAGATATGCAAGAAACAATGATGATCTCATGGAGAGAACAAGGGTAAAAAGAAAAGTTTTCACTGTGTACTTTGATCTTTCCAATTTTGAGCCACATAGATGCTTTATCTAGTCAAAAAGTAAAGAGATGGAGCTGTGTTAAAATATTTTTTAATTAAAAAATAACTTTTAAAGGGGTAACCTCAGGGTGCCTGGGTGGCTCAATCGGTTAAGTGTCCAACTCTTGATCTCAGCTCAGGCCTTAATCTCAGGGTTGTGAGTTCGAGCCTCGAGTTGGGCTCCAGGCTGGGCGTGGAGCCTACTTTAAAAAAGGAGGGGGGTAACCTCATTGAGAAGGTGAACATTTGGCAAAGATCGAAGGAAGTTAGATATTCAAAGATCTAGGGAAAAGGCATTCCAGGAAGAGGAAACAGCCAGTGCAAAGGTTCTGAGACAAGAGCATGCTTGGTCCATTAGAGAACTGCAGAGGCAGCCAATGCAGAGTAATAAGAACTTACATTTTCAAAGGCTCACTCTGGCCACTGAATTGAGATCAGATTATATAGGTGGAAAAGAGCATAAAGGGAACCAATTAGGAAGCAATTATGGTAATCCAGGCAAGAAATGAAGGCAGCTCAGACCAAGTGCTAACAGTAGAGGTGATTTCGAGTCATCATATTATTCGGGCACCTGGGTAGCTCAGTGGGTTGAGCATTTGACCGTGGCTCAGGTCATGATCTCACAGTTCCTGAGTTCAAGCCCAGCGTTGGGCTCTGTGCTGACAGCTCAGAGCCTGAAGCCTGCCTCAGATACTGTTTCCCTCCTCCGCTCATGCTCTGTCTGTCTGTCTATCTCTCTCTCTGTCAAAAATAGATGAACATTAACAAAATAATAAATAAATAGAGTCATCATATTATGTATCAAATTTGCAGGAGGAGCCAGAAGATTTCCTGATGGAGTAAATATTGGGGAAAGCTGGATGAAGAAAAGAAAGAAGTCAAATAGTTGCAGATTACAAGAGCAGGTCTGATGAAAAACATGAGGAGATCCGTCTTGCACTTGTTGAGATTCAGATCCTATTAGATTAGGGTCAAGATGGAGTAACAGGGATTAGATTTACCCTCCGTCCTGAAACAAACAGCAAAAAACCATCAAATATCTGACACAATAGTTCTCCACACATTAAACTTCAAGTAACAAAAGACAACGATCCCTGAAAGACTGAGCTCTACCATTGCCCCAGCTCACCGCCTGGAGAGAGTTTCCAAGCTGAGGTGCTAGAAGGAGAAATCCAGGTAGCGCTTAGTTGACTCCCTGAGTTGAGCCAAAAGTGAAGAGAGGCCAAGACCACTCAAGTTCACAGAACTGAGGATGGGAAAGGAGAAAGCCATAAAGACAGAATGCCAGAGATGTGTGGAAGGTCCCTACCAGTATTCACCCATAAGTAAGGAAATTACTCAAGGATGGAGAAAAAAATCTCTATGACACAATTGGATGGAAGAGTATCAGGCCATCAGCAGGGCTGGGAACAGTGCAGGATGCTACCAGCCAGACTAAATGTGTAGGGTATGTGAAAGGGTTTTGCCTCAGTGGTAGGGAACAATTAGCCCTAAACACTGCTCCTCTCCTACCTAACAAATGTTAAAAACAAGACTCAAAAGGATCAAACTGTTTCCAAGTAACTTAACCAAGTCCCAGAACAAAGCTCCAGAATATTTATAGAATTACAAAAATATCCAGCACCCAACAAGATAAAATTCACAAAGTCTGGCAACCAATCAAAGAATAGGAGGCATACAAAGAAGCAGGAAAGTATAATCTGTAATGAGAAGAAAAATACATCAAAACCAAGCAAAAACTGACAGCTGTAAGAATTAGCAGACCGGGTCAGGCAGAGAAGGACAAACCATATGTTTGCACATATAGGAGGATTAGGAGGAACTTAACGGAGGACCATGGGGGAGAAGAAGGGGGGAAATGGTGGGGGAAAGGGATAGAGGCAAACCATGAAAGACTCTTGAATGCTGAGAACAAACTGAGGACTCATTGGTGTGGGGGGGGAGGGGGGAGATGGGCATGGAGGAGGGCACTTGTGGGGATGAGCACTGGGTGTTATATAGAAATCAACTTGACAATAAACTGTTTGTAAAAAAAAAANGACAAAAAAAAATTTGTAAAAAAAAAAAAAAAAAAAAAAAGAATTAGCAGACCGGGACATTAAAACAATTGCTATAACTTCATCCTCTGTATTCAGAAAGTTAAATAAATGTCTGTCAGACACCCAACAAGACATGCTGAATACGCTGTTTGATGTATAAATTTAGAGTTGAGGGAACAGCTCTAAACTAAAAATGTAAAGTTTGGCATTACTGAGAGGTATACAGATGGGTATTGAAAGCCACAGGGTTGAATGAAGCCACCAAGGAAGTGAAAATACAGAAGAGAGAAGAATCAGTGCTTATGCCCTGAGACCTGTCATTATAAAAACTCTGGGAGAACGGGAAAAGTCAGCAAAGGAGGCTGAGAAGTTGTGAGCCTCAGAAGTTCTGTTACAGAACAAATGTGAATCTCAAAATACATATGGTGAAGTGCTACTCCCGATATGATGGTATTCGGAGGTGGGGCCCTTCGGAGGTAATTAGGTTTAGATGAGGTCCTGACTGTAGGAAAAGAAGAGGAAGATCTCTCTCCACACATAGGCACCAAGAAAAGGCCATGTGAGCACACAGTGCGTCTACAAGCCAGAAGGAGGGACCTCACCCAAAGGGAATCTGCCACCACCTTGATCTTGGACTCCCCAGCTTCAAGAACCATGAGATATAAATGCCTGTTGTTTAAGGCACCCAGTCTGTAATATTTCATCATGGCAGCCTGAGCGGACCAAGATAGTGACCGCTGAAGTAGGAGGAAAACTGCAGAATGCAGAAGTTTGAACCCAAGGAAAGAAAGTGCATCCAGGCAAAGGAGTGATCAGTTGATTGACTTAGCAAATGTCACTTCTGGGTCAAGATGAAGACTGCGGATCGATCCTGGGATAGAGCAATGCCAAGGTCACTGGAGAGCCGGCAAAGCACAGTTTGGGGGAATGATGGAGGGTGGGGTGGAAAGTCAGACTGGAGTTGGAAAGAGAGTGGAAGAGGAGGAACTGGAGACTAAGAGTATAATCAATTGTTTTAAGAAATTTGCTGCAAAAGGGAACAAAGAAACAGAGCAAGCTATTGGAAGAACTGGAGTAAGAGAAGGGCATTTTTTTTAAATTAGAGAAATAACAGCATATCTCTATGTTGATGGGAATTACATAATAGAGAGGGAAAATGATAGTGATCAGTGAAGGTAGGGGAGAGATAGAGCCCAGTTGGAAGCATGAATATGTTATGTATGCTAACAGACAGGCAAGCAGAGTATAAGATGTTGGTATTTCCGTAGGTGTGATGACAGAAATGTGTAGTTCTTCTCTAATTCTTTGTTTGTCTTGGTGAAGTAGAAAACAAGGTCACCAGCTGAGAGTGTGGATGGAGGACTTGGGGGTTTGAGGAGAGAAAAGACAGAATGAAAAGTCATCAAGGAGAGTAGGAGAGAGAAGGGATTAGAGAATTTTGATTGCCAGGGAGCATCCAGAGTCCACTTGAGATGCCATGGTCATGAATTTAAATGAGATGGCTGTTCTCACTTTTGTGAGACCATCATGAGTTAGGTTGTATGTCTTCCGGCAGCCACTATCAGCTGCACCAACACAAGGCATAGAGGAGGCAGGTTCCATTTTGCCAAGTAAATATATTGAAACCATAGAAGGGCACAGGAGTCCAAGTTGTATGCAAAAGAGTTATTATACTGAACTTAAGCTGGGTAAAGAGGAGACCAAGTATAGAGCGCATAATCGACAGTAAATAGTAAGTAGGAATGATGTATTAATGTTTCTGGTATCATAGGATATAGGAAGTACAGACCCATAGGAATTGGCCTGGAAAAATAGGAGGTGGTGGCAAAAGAAGGGATGTGTGAAGTTGGAATATTTGCAGTTATTGGTAATGAAAAAGTCTATGTAGGTATGACCATGGGAGTGTGTGGCTGAGATAAAGTGGAAGATAAAGGTGTCAGAGAAGAAGATTTGTGAAACTATAAGGCTAAAGCTTTAGAAGGGTCGCCTATCTGTACATTGAAATTGCCAAAGACTGTGACAAGGAATAGTGTTAGGATGACAACGAGTCAGGGACCAAGGACACTGAGACCTGAGGGGAATGACCCAGATTCCAGGAGATGACCACAGTCATGTATAGATGCAGGTGTACAGTCTGATAATACGACATGAGCTTCAAAACTAAGAGGCCAGGGAAAGAAGAGAATGGTCTGGACATGGTAAGGAGACTCAAGGAAGGCGGTCACACAATGCCAGCCCCTATATGGAATGGAAGCTGGGGGAGAAAAAAAGTCACCAACTGGATAAGGTGCAAGAGGCACAGTAGTTCAGGGACTTCACTCTTGTGTCAAGAGAGCTGGCCTCTTTCCACCCAGGGTAACTTGGCAAGTTGCTTAACCTCTCTGAGCCTCAGTTTTTCTGTCTAATAGTATCTCATACCAATTTTATACAATAGTATCTCAAGCAAATATTGAAGAGTTAAATGAGCAAATACACATAACAGGCCTAACACAGTGTCGGCCATATGGTAGGCTGTACTGGGAAGATGTCTTTCTAGTACGTTGCTGCTTTCCCTTCCACAAGCAGAGGGCAAGGTCTTTCTTTGTGACTGTGATCTTAGACTCATGCTTTTTGCCCCTTTCCCTTCTCAACACAACTTTCACCGAGTCTGATGTAATGCAATAAAACTTACTACCATTAAAGGTACAGAAACAAGGATGTGGTATGATTCTCAGGGTCCTGGGAAAATTTTAAGCCCCCCAACATCAAGTAATGCCTCCCATTTCTGACTGATGGTTGAAATGTCATTAACATCCTTTAACCCTTTAGATACAGGTCAACCTGGTGAGCTGATTTATATCTATCAGCACTGAAGGAAGGTAGTAAGGACAGCCCAGGATGACCGAAGGGGAACAACCAACCAAGGACCAGGAAAGGAGGTTGGAAAGCGCTCAGAGCCACCCACGACAAACTAACACAATTTCAAAATTGTTTTTAATTTTTTTAATTTTATTTATTTTGGGGAGAGAGACAGAAAAAGTGAGTAGGGAAGAAAGAGAGGGAGAGAGAGAATCCCAAGCAGGCTCACACGTCAGCATGGAACCCAATGTAAGGCTCAAACTCTCAAACCATGAGATCATGACCTGAGCTGAAGCCAAGAGTCAGATGCTTAACCAACTGAGCCACCCAGGCACCCCCCCCAAAAAAATTTGTTTACTGTCTATTTATTTTTGAGAAACAAACAGAGCACAAGTAGGGTAGAGGTAGAGAAAGAGAGACACAGCATCCAAAGCAGGCTCCAGATTCTGAGCTGTCAGCACAGAGCCAGACGCAGGGCTCAGACTCACGAACCGTGAGATCATAGTGTCAGCTGAAGTCGGACACTTAACCAATTGAGCCTCCCAGGTGCCCCACCAAATTTTTTTCATTAACCTGTGTCATAAGTAGAGAACGCCAATCACACAACCCCAAATTAAAAGTAGAGTTCACCTAGGGGCTGGCCCAGTTGGTGAAGCATCCAACTTTGGCTCAGGTCATGATCTCGCAGTTCATGGGTTCAAACCCCGCATCGGGTTCTGTGCTGACAGCTCAGAGCCTGGAGCCTGCTTCAGATTCTGTGTCTCCCTCCCTCTCTGCCCCTCCCCTGCTCACGCTCTGTCTCTCTCTGTCTCAAAAATAAATAAACAAAAAAAAAATTTTTTTTAAGAAGATGTAGAGTTCACCTAGACCTGAGCTAAATGATCATTGTTTTCTGAAATCTCTCTTGCGGTATCTCTGGCCAGGCGGTAAGGTTCAGCTCTTCCACATGCTCACCACCTCTGTTTGGTTCCATGAGACCAGTGTCTCTCCTTAGGGAGTTCTTTGGGACATTGGTCTCTTGGGATCCCAGTATTCTCTTTCTCTTTCGTCCTGTGTTTTCTCTCAAATATCTACTCAAGGACTTCTTGCTTTACCCCCTGGCTTCTATCAATTTTTATTCTAAAAATTCTTTTTTTTTTTCTCCTGTTGGAAATCTTAGATTCTTCTTGTTTGGGGGCACCTGGATGGTTAAGTGTCCCACTTTGGCTCGGGTCATGATCTTGTGGTTTGTGAGTTCAAGCCCCACGTTGGGCTCTGGGCTGACAGCTCAGAGCCTAGAGCCTGCTTCAGATTCTGTGTGTGTCTCTCTCTCTGTTCCTCCCCCACGTGAGCTCTGTGTCTAAAATAAATAAAGATTTAAAAATTTAAATAAAAAGATTCTTCTCATTTTTTATCCAAGGGAGATCAAGAAACATTTTTATTTTACCCACCAATAGATGGAAAACCTGAGCATATTATACCAAAAATATTACAGTCAGTCCCAAGCAGTGAAGACAAAGAAAGAATTTGCTTCCATGCTAAACATAAAGGAAGACAGGGATTGCAAACAGCTTATTTAGAGGTCAGACAGAATGAAGTGGTTAAAATTAGAAACAGTGCCTTACTGGCAGTTGTTGGTTTTCTGTGTCCCTTGTAGTAAAACAAAAGATTTTAAAAACGGAAACTGCACCCATTAGGGGACTCTCACTTTAAATTTATGCTCTCCCCATTTGGATTGCCCCCACTGTGGTTGCTGTTGACCACAGTTCCGCGGTCCCCCATCATTTATCTAGTTGCCCTCTTTCTCTGGCTGAGGGGTGGGCACACCCGAAATTCAATTCCCTTGGCCCCGTGGCACAACTGAAAAAATCTGGATCTTTCAAAATTGTCTTTTTTTCATTGAAAAAGAAAATAAAAAAGAGTGTGACTATAAAGGGGCAGCATAAAGGAATTCTTTGTGGTGATGGAATAGTTCTGTATGTTGATTGCAGTGGTGATTATGAATCCCCACAAGGGATCATTTTATAATTGTATAACTTCACACAACACTATACACACACGTTGTACCAATGTAAGTCTCCTGGTTCTGATATTGTGATGTAGTTACATAGGATGTAGGCATTAGAGGAAATCAACGGAGGGGACAAAGGACCTCACTGTGTTATCTTTGCAACTTCCTATGAATCTATATTTCAAACAAAAATGATTTTTTAACATCATTTAAAAATAATGGCAGAGTTCATGGATCCGACCTAGGTAAAGTTTCTCTACCCACATTCAACAAGAGATCATCCCTTCAGAAAATCAAAAAGGAAATATTAGACCAAATGGATCCGAAAGGCATTTACAGAACAACTCATAGAATGGAAGCAGAATAGGGGTGCCTGGGTGGCTCAGTCGGTTGGGCGTTCAACTTCGGCTCAGGTCATGATCTCACGGTTGGTGGGTTCGAGCCCCGCGTCAGGCTCTGTGCTGACAGCTAGCTCAGAGCCTGGAGCCTGTTTCAGATTCTGTGTCTCTCTCTCTCTCTCTGACCCTCCCCTGCTCACTCTGTCTCTCTCTCTCTCTCAGAAATAAATGTTAAAAAAATTAAAAAAAAAAAAAAGAATGGCAGCAGAATACACATTCATCCCAGGCATACATGGAACAGTCTCCAGGACAGATCACATGTTAGTCACAAACCAAGTCTTAATAAATTTAGGAAGAGTAAAATCATATCAAGCATCTTTCCTGATTACAGTGGGATGAAACTGCAAATCAATGACAAGAAGAAAACTGGAAAATTCACTGGTTCTTGAATAACCAATGAATCAAGAATAAATCAAAAGAGAAATCAAAAAACTTCTTGAGGGGCACCTGGGGGGCTCAGTCAGTTGAGCGTCCGACTTCAGCACAGGTCACAATCTCAGTTTGTGGGTTCAAGCCCCGCATCGGGCTCTGTGCTGACAGCTCGGACCCTGGAGCTGCTTCGGATTCTGTGTGTCTTTCTCTTTGCCCCTCCCCCACTTATGTTCTGTCTCTCTCTGTCTCAAGAATAAAATAAACATTAAAAAATTATTTTTAAAAAATCTTAAAGCAAATGAAATACACTGGTGCCTTAGTAGCTCAGTCAGTTAAGCCTCTGACTCTTAACTTCGGACTCAGGTCACGATCTCATGGTTCAGGAAATCAAGCCCCAATGTTGGGCTCTGTGCTGACAACACAAAGCTTACAAGGGATTCTGTATCTCCCACTCTCTCTCTCTCTGCCCCTCTCTCATGCTCTCTCTTTCTCAAAATAAATAAGGAAACTAAAAAAACAAAACACAATGGATATACACCATCTCAAAACTTATGACATGCAACAGAAACAGCTCGAAGAGGGAGTTCATAGTGATAAATGCCTACATTAGGAAACAAGAAAAGTCTCAAATACACAACCTTACTTATGCCCCAAGGAACTAGAAAAAGAACAAACTAAGCCTGAAGTTAGTTGAAGGAAGAAAATAACACAGATTAGAGCAGAAATAAATAGAGACTAAAAAGAAAATAGAAAATGAAACTAGGAGCTGGTTTTTTGAAAGGGTAAACAAAAACGAAATAGACAAACCTTTAGTTAGATTTACCAAGAAAAAGAAAGAGAACTCAACTAAATAAAATTATAAATGAAAGAGGAAACATTACAGCTGACACCATACAAATACAAAGGATCATAAGAGACTACTGTGAACAACATATGGCAACAAATTGGACAACCTGAAAAGAAATGCATAAATTCCTACTAAAGTACAATTTACCAAGACTGAATCACAAATAGAAAATGTGAACAGACAGATTACTAGTGAAGAGATTGAGTTGGTAATCAGAACCTTCCAAAAAAACAAAAGTCCCAGGACCAGAAGTCTTCACCAATGAATTCTACCAAATATTTAAAGAAAATTAACGCCAGTACTTCTCAACTTTTTCCTTTTTGAGGGAACACGTTCAAACTCATTTTATGAAGCCAGCATCACCCTGATACCAAAGCCAGACAAGGCACTGCAAGATAAGAAAAGTTCAGACCAAAATCCCTGATGAACAGAGATGTGAAAATCCTCAAGAAAATAATCAACATTAAAAGGATCCCACCATGATCGAGTGGGATTTATTCCAGGGGTGCAAGGATGGGTCAACATCTGCAAATCATTGTAACACACCACATTAACAAAATAAAGGCTAAAAATCACAGAAGCATCTCAATAGGCGCAGAAAAAGCATTGACAAAGGTCAACATCATTTCATGAGAAAAACTCTCAAATTGGCTATAGAGGGATTGTACCTCAAAGTAGTAAGGCCACATGTAACAAGTCCATAGCTAACATCATACTAAACAGTGAAAATCTGGAAACTTTCCCTCTATTTTTAAATTTTTTTAAATGTTTATTTTCCTGGGTATTCTATTTTTTTTAATTTTTTAAATTTTATTTAAATCCAAGTTAGTTAATATATAGTGTAATGATGATTTCTGGAGTAGAATTTAGTGATTCATCACTTACATATAACACCCAGTGCTCACCGCAATAAGTGCCCTCCTTAATGTCCATCACCCATTCAGCCATCACTCCCCCCCGACTACCTCTCCAGCAACCCTCAGTTTGTTCTCTGTAATTAAGAGTCTCTTATGGTTTTCCTTCCTGTCTCTTTTTATCTTATTTTTCTTTCGCTTTCCCTGTGTTCATTTGTTTTGTTTCTTAAATTCCACAAATGAGTGAAATAATATATTTATCCTTCTCTGCCTGACTTATTTTGCTTAACATAACACACTCTAGTTCCATTCATGTTGTTGCAAAGGGCAAGATTTCATTCTTTTTGATCACCGAGTAATATTCCATCATGTATATATACCACATATTCTTTATCCATTCATCAGTCAATGGACATTTGGGCTCCTTCCACAATTTGGCTATTGATGTGCTGCTATAAAAACTCTGGTGTATGTGCCCCTTCAAAACAGCACTCCTGTATCCATTGGATAAATACCTAGTAGTGCAATTGCTGAGTTGTAGGGTAGTTTTTAACTTTTTAAGAAACCTCCATGCTGTTTTCCAGAGTGGCTGCACCAGTTTGCATTCCCACCAGCAGTGCAAAAGTATTCCCCTTCCTCATATCCTCACCAACATCTGTTGTTTCCTTAGTTGTTAATGTTAACCATTGTAACAAGTGTGAGGTGGTAACTCATTATTGTTTTGATTTGTATTTCCCTGATGATGGGTGATGTTCAGCATCTTTTCATGTGTCTGTTAGCCATCTGGATGTTTTCTTTGGAAAAGTATCTATTCATGTCTTATGTCTATTTCTTCACTAGATCATTTGTTTTTGGGGTGTTGAGTTTGATAAGTTCTTTATAGATTTTGGATACTAAACCTTTCCGACATGTTGTTTGCAAATATCTTCTCCCATTCCATCAATTGTCTTTTAGTTTTGTTGATTGTACAGAAGATTTTTTTTTTTTGAGAGAGAGAGAGAGAGGGCGTACATGCCCATGGGAGAGGGGCAGAGAGAAAGGGAGACAGAGGATCTGAAGCAGGCTCCCTGCTGATGGCAGAGAGCCCAATGCAGGGCTCAAACACACGAACCATGAGATCATAACCTGAGCCAAAGTTGGACACTTAACCAACCACACCACCCAGGAGCCCCTGAATGCTTTCCCTCTAAAATCAGAAACAAGACAAAGATGCCCACTCTCACCACTTTTATTCAACATAGTACTAGAAGTCCTAACCAGAGTGATTAGTCATGAAAAATGTATAAAATGTATTCATATTGGAAAAGAAGTAAAATTGTATCTATTTGCAGATAGATGACATGAAAACATGTAGAAAAATCCTCAAAAATCCCACCAAAATAAAACAGTTAGAAGTAATAGATAAATTCAGTAAAGTTGCAGGATATAAAATAAATGCACAAAAATCAGTTGTGTTTCTATACAGTAACAACAAATTATCATAACTTAAGAAAACAATCTCATTTACAATAGCATCAAAAAGAATAAAACACTTAGGAATAAATTTCACCAATAAGGTGATAGATCTATACACTCAATGTTTCATAAAACATTGATGAAAGAAAATGAAGAAGATACAAATAAATGGACTGGAAGAATTAATATTGTTAAAATGTCCCTCCTTCTACCTAAAGCTGTCCATAGAGTCAATGTAATCCCTATCAAAATTCCAATGGCACTTTTCACAGAAACCAATCCTAAAATTGGGATGAAACCACAAAAGGTCCTGTATATCCAAAGCAATCTTAAGAAAGAAGAGCAAACTTAGAGGCACCACACTTCCTGATTTCAAACTATATTACAAAGCTATAATAATTAAAACAGTATGGTATTGGCATAAACACAGACACACAGATCAATGGCAAAAAGTAGAGAACCCAAAAATAAACCCACATAGATAGCCAGTTAATCTTTTAAAAGGGAGCCGAAAACATAAATGGGAAAAGGGCAGTCTTTTCAATAGATGGTGCTGGGAAAACTGGATTGCTATATGCAAAACAATAAAACGAGACCATTATCTTACACCATACACAAAAATCAACTGGAAAAGTCTTTAATCCTAAGAACTTAAACATAAGACCTAAAACTATAAACCACCTAGAAGAAAACATAGGGAGTTAGCTCTTTGACAATGGTCTTGGCAATGACTTTTTTGATTTGATGCCAAAGCAAAGGATAAGCAAGTAGGACTACACCAAACTAAAAATCTTCTGCTCAGGAAGAGAAACCATCAACAAAATGAAAAGGAAAACGACTGAATGGAAGAAAATATTTGCAAACCACAAATCCAATAAGGGTTTAATACCCAAAAGACACAAGGAACAACTACAGCTCAATGGCAAAAAGGGAAATAACTCCATTTTAAAACGGGAAAAGGACCCGAATAGACACTTTTCAGAAGACATACCAATGACAAACAGGTACATTAAAATGTTCTCAGTATCACTAATCATCAGGGAGATGCAAATCAAAACCACAATGAAATGTCACCGCACATCTATTAGGATGGCTACTAAAAACAAAAAAAGATAACAAATGTTGGCAAGGATGTGGCGAAAAGGGAACACATGTACACTGTTCCTGGGAAAGTAAACTGCTACAGCCACTATGCAAAACAGCATGGAGGTGTTTCAGGTAATTAAAAATAGAAATATGGAGGTGCCTGACCTGGCTCGGGCAGTAGAGCGTGCATCTCTTGATCTCGGGGTGGTAAGTTCGAGCTCCACGTGGGTGTAGAAATTACTTAAAAATAAATATAATATTTTGTAAATAAAAAGTAAAAATATATATGATACAGCAGTCCCACCTCTGGATATATATATTCAAGAGAAACTAAACTATTATCTCAAAGAGATGTCTCTACTCCAATGTTCTTTGCAGCATTAATCACAATAACCAAGGTATGGAACAGCCTAAGTGCCAAGAGATGAATGGATCAAGAAAATATGGTGTATATTACATACAATGGGATATTATTCAACTTTTAAAAAAAAAAAAAGGAAATGATGTCATAGACAACTCTGGACGGTATTATGCTAAGTGAAATTAGCCAGACAGAGAAAGGCAAATATTGTATGGCATTGCTTATATGTGGAAACTTAAAAAAAAAATTAAGCCGGGGCGCCTGGGTGGCTTAGTTGGTTAAGCGTCCAACTTTCGCTTAGGTCACGATCTCGCGGTTCGTGGGTTCGAGCCCCGCGTGGGGCTCTGTGCTGACTGCCAGCTCAGAGCCTGGAGCCTGTTTCAGTCTGTGGCTCCCTCTCTCTCTGACCCTCCCCTGCTCATGCTGTCTCTCTCTCTCTCTCTCCTAGAAATAAATAAACCATTAAAAAAAATTTTTTTTTAAAAATTAAGCCAAACTCATAGAAACAGAGAATAGAAAAGTGGTTACTGGCAGGGGGTGGTTGGGGTAAGTATAGGGGAAATAAGGAGAGTTTGGAAAAGTGATAAAAACTTTCAGTTAGAAGATGGGTAACGTCTGAAGCTCTAATGTATAACATGGTGGCTGTAGTTGGTAATGCTATACTGTATAATTGAAATTTGCTAAGAGAGTAGAACTTAAAGTGTTCTCACCCCAAAAAAATATTTATAAGGGTAAATATGTGAGGTGATGAATTAATTAATGTGATGGGGGAACCTTTCACAATATACATGCATATGAAATCATCACATTGCCCACCTTAAATATTTTACAATTTTGTCAATTATATCTCAGTAAAGTTGAAAAATAGCTCTCTCATATTTTTAGTTTAAAACAACCCAGGCATGCAGGAAGTATAAAGTAAAATTGCTGATTCTAGGAATCACGCAAAAAGCAACTTTAGAGAGTCCCAAAATTCCGCTAGCACAACTATGTGGTCATTTTTCATTACTAATCCATTTTCTGGGGAGGAGGAATGTTGTTTGGTGGTTTTTTGTTGTTGTTGTTGTTGTTGTTGTTTACTCTCTTGCAAAAGAATAGAAGGGACGGTCTTTGGGTCCGTCCTCACCAGAATTTTCAGCTATAATGTCATGGCAGAGTTCAGTCCAAAGAAGGCATTGTTGCCTGACTGATGAATTGATCAAAACCACGAGGAAAACAGATAAGAGTGTTCAATTTCTTTTTACTTTTTATTAAGTAATAATATTGTACTATGCCAAAAACATTGTATCATACAAATGAGTATTAAAGGAAAATTAATTTTTTGAGACACTGTAATAATTTATACCTCAAATTTTTATACCTAAAGATCTTAAACAACCAATTCTAAGTGTTGTGTGTGGACTTCTGAATGAAGTTTGGGTTTATTTCATAAATTTAAAAAGCAGCTTATGGTACCTTGTATTGACGACTTCACGCCAACCCACAATATTCATTAAATCTCAATTGGAAGAGAAGAGAAAATCAGAATTCCCTTTTCATGACAATTAAATATTAGTTGCTAGATGACTGAATTTCCATGACACAACAGCCCATTCCTCACCTTTCTCTGGGGCTGAGGTCCTGATGTGGAATAAGACAAGTCAGCCAGAACTGAGTTATAAACATGATTTATTATGAGTAGAGAGTAGACACTGAGTATGATAAAGCAAACACAAGTTCAAACAGTAAAGGGGAAGCAAAAAATCAAGGGTATGCCCAACACTAAATCTTCTAGTCAGAACTGTAATGTCGGGCAATCATCAGGAAGGAGGAGAGGGGACTCACTAGGGAATAGGGCAAGATAGGAGCATCCTTCTCATGTTGTTAGCCATAGTTGGTATTCAAGGGAGAGGACCCCATAGATTAAGACCACACTGAATGACCAGCACTATGTAATGATCAAACACTACTCTCAGCTAGACATCCCAACAATCAAGTTCTATTTAAATCATACTCCCAAGTCATTTTTCAATCATAGTGAAATCATGGGAATATTGAGAGGAACAGAAAGCAAACAGATTGGTCATAGTCCTTGAAGAGGCTGGTGGTGTATGGATGGATCAGTCCCTACTGGGGGTACTGTTTTCCTGTATTGTCTTCTTTATCCAGTCAATATAGTTCTTTACTCGTGTGTAGATTCCATAGGTTCCACACTGGGGGCCCCAGGACACTAGACCAGCTACATAGAATTTGGGGGTCTCTACTTTGGGTATCTGTATAGCAAAGGCTCCGCCACTATCCCCTTCACAGCTATCTACACCCTTCTCTCCTCCAGCACAGATCATGTTATTAGTGAAAACAAAGGTATTTATATCCACTTTAACATTTTCCCCTTTCACCTCCCGGCACCTTTCTAAGGGAGCAATGGGTAACTTTGCCCCTCTGAGCTGGAGCACATGATCTCTTTTCTTTGTTCGGCCCCAGCCTGAGATCAGTCCCAGGTCTCCCACTGAGGGATCGTATTCTGAGGAGGTACCTGGCAGGCAGATAGGGGAGACAGCGGGTCCCATTTTCACTGGCTCTTTCAGCTGCACAAGTGCAATGTCATTGTCAAAATTCTTCCGTTTTTCTGGGGCATCCATGAATACCCAACCCGGATGAATAATCACACGCTCGGCAGTAAGCATTTGGGCTTTTGTCAGTTCTGAGGTGACTACTGAGGTGGACCCAACATACATTACTGGGTCACGGTTTCCCTCCACGACGTGGGCAGCTGTCAGCACCCAGTACTCATCGATGAGGACCCCACCAGCCCATGGGCTTGAAAAGAAGACTTGCCAGGGGAAATTTTCAATTTCTGCAATGGATCCTCCAAATATCCTCTGTCTTCCTACAAAGGGCTTACTGGGAACACCACAGACTAGGAAGGAAGAAGAACAAGGTAGAGAGGGATCAAGAAATAAATTATTGGCCTCCTGCAGATCCTCCAACCACTCAGAAAACCTCCTGGGCTTCAGAATTCTCTAGCACAATAGAGCCAACCCTCCATTTGGTCAACCATCTGAGTATCTGACTCACCCTGAATGTAATCACCAAGCATCTCACTTTTCCAAAGCCACAGGCAGTCTTGTGGGTAAGACTCTGGTTAAACTGTAGCCGCGTGAGAATTGAAGAGTCCAAATGAACTAGTGCCTCACACTAGGAACAGCCCCTCTAAAGGTTCTCTTCATTCTAGGTTCAGCGTACAGGGACAGCAGCCCAACCGGAGCCAGTGCTGGGAGATTCTTTCCTCATACAGATAGTGGAGGAGCATTCTACCTTCTTCTGACGGGTCAAATGCTTATCGCCTTCTGTACTGAAGTCCTAACTGCAGCTGAGGCCTCCTAGTAATCCATGGAGGTAGGGCAAAGGGAGGGGTCTCTTCTTTCATCCTTCATTTCATTCCCCATTGATTCCAGGTTTGAACGCTTTGCCATTACCGAAAGCAACTACAACTGAATTTTATTCCAGATGAAGTCAGCTTACCTAAATCCCTCAGTAGTCAGCCTGAGTGAACTCTGAATTGAGCGTAACAGACTTTGGACTCAGACAGATCTGGGTTCAAAGTCTCCTGCTGCCTCTTACTAACTCTGTGACCTTGTACTCAGTTCACTCATCTCTGAAATGGGACTAATAACACCTCAACGGGTTGTTGCAAGGACTGAAAGGAGATAATAAATGCAATTAATTAGCTCAGTACCTAGCCCTCAATGACACTGTAGTTACTACCAAGATCATCATTATTATTCTGGCTTTGCCTGAAAGTCTTCTATTCAACTCTGATCTGTCTGTAACGCCTCATTTCTTTTATTCCTTTTATATCTTGTTGCCATACAGACTTTTACATAATAACGGAGCTATTCAGCTGGTCTTGTTTCTGCATGTGGATTCCTCACTCTCAATTTTCAGGCCCTGTTTTCAGCAACTCTACATCCCCTTACTAGATCTACTTTACCAAACCTAACTGGACCTCTCTCTGACGCAAACTGTCACTGGCTGATTTCCTATTTCCTGTCAGTTGGCCTGAGTCAGCGCAGCAGAGGAATTCCCCAAGGCGCTGGAGAGCCCACAACCCAGTGTTATCTCCACTTCATTGGGCTAGACCCAGAGTGTTAAGTCCTTTCCCAAAAAGACTACAGCTACTTTCAGAGACTGGGCCCCCTCACCTGCACCTATGTCTATGGTCTCTCCCCAACCCTGAGCCATGATTACCTGGAACACATTTTGGCAGCTCCGTGCCCAGCAATTCATTCACCCAGCTCCCATTGCCAGCACAGCGATACTCCTCTGGAATAGCACAAGGGACACAGAACACGCTCACCATCACATCTTCTCCTTTTCATTCCCCCCTTTCATTCAGAGCCTCAGCAACTCTGACATTGAGGAGGGGATCGAATCAAATCAACTAGAAAAGAATCTTGAGAACACCCTCTAAACAATCCTTCTGTCCTCTATTCTGCCAAAGGAGGGAAAGGAAGAGTCTCCAAAGCAGAAGGAGGGTTACGGTGGGAAAATAAATCAAATTAAAAGCAACGAAGTAGTACATATTATATCTTTTCCCATCTTTCATTTAGTACTGCCAACTCCTCTCCATCAAGAAAGCCAGGAATTTGGGGGCATCTGGGTGGCTCAGTCAGCTGAGCATCCAACTCTTGATTTCAGCTCAGGTCATTATCTCGCAGTTAAAATTCTCACAGTTGAAATTCTCTCTCTCCCTCTCTCTCTGCCCCTCCCCTACTTGCACTCTCCCTCCCTCAAAATAAATTAATACATAAACATTAAATATATATACATTTTTTAAGCAGTCATTCGGTATGGTGACTTGATACTGGAAGCATTACTCCTGTAGGTTCTACATTCAAAAATTGGTCAAAAGCTAGATAACTACATGAAAACGGATATCATAAGGGGAATTCCTACCATAGTTGTGAAACTGAGCTAGATGACCTCTTTAATTCCCCACAGATGATCTATATCCCCATAGGAAAACTGCATCTCTAGACTAAGCCAAGAGAATAAACGAAGTCCGTCCAATCTCTTTCATTTCTCTCCAAATTCTCCCCAACCCAGAAAGAGTGAGCTATTCGCTCTCCAACTCTCACTCTTTCTCCTCTTTTCCCTAGTCAAAGAAACCTACCACTTTCTTCAATTTCCATGTAGTAATATGGCGCCTCACAAGTATAGTGAATGACAGAACCAAATAAAGTGTCTTCTGGATCTTTAACTGTACCATGCTGAATGGGTTCAGGAGTTCCACAGTCCACAGCTACAAGAGGAAGGCAGGAGAGTGATGGTCAGGAAAGCCACTTCCTTCTAGAAACAGTCATTGGAGCCAGTTCCATCCTCCAGGCCATGTTCCTAACTCCTTCCCTACCCTCACATTCATAGGCACACCCGGGTTGAATCTCCTCAGATCACTGAGTCCTGCCAAATCAGACAGCCCCTTGAAAGCCAGCAAAGAGTTGTAGCTTCTCAGTGGTTGGTGGAGGCCCCTACAGAAGCCTGGAATGGACCTCTATGGTGCCACTAACTCTACCAGTCCCACAGCTTCTTTCTTTGAAAGAAGCTTGTTAGTCTGGCCAACCTAGGGCCAGATCTGGGCTGGCAATCAATTGTCCAGCCTCTCTTCAAAAAAATCCGACCCACTCTCTCACAAGCCTAAGAGGAAAACATGAATTTCAATCTTGATGAACCCATCTTTCAATTCCCCTTGAAAGGAAAAAACAGAGTCCCATTTTAAAGAGATACATACGTTGACAATTCAGTTTTGAATTGCTCCACTTTCCATCACTTTGACAAGTAGAATAGAAAGATCTTGAGCCAACATTTCCCTGGAGAATAATACACATCACCATTAATTTATAAGGAGAGATATGAGAAATCAAAATCAAAAACAGAATCGATCTCTGGCCTTAGATCAAAGAGGAGTCCTGACCATAAGAAGCTTGGTGACATCTTATCTTAGCAGAATGACCCAAAGCACCCAGGAGTGGAGGCTAAAAGACAACTTTGTCCCAGCATATCAGAATCCCTTCCCCAAAAAGACTGAAAGCAAAAGGAGAATGTCAGTCTGGCCAAGGAGCTCCTTGACTCACAAGGAAGGACTAAAGATCCTGTGTGGTATTCAGCTTATGGAAAAAGTGCTATACCTTGCTCAAACAAGGACATTCAGTAAGCCATTAGACAATTCCAGCATGCTCACCCTGACATAGGGATTAGGGAAAAGCCCCTAACAGTACTTTACCTGTACAACTTCAAACCCTTCCAGACAGGTTATCCTCACCACATCTTTGAACACATATTTTGCTTTCGCGGGCTCCCAAACAGAATTATCAGTGGCTTCTTTGGGACAAGGGATTGCTTGAAAAGAACAAGAGGGGAAAAAAATTACCAAATAGTTGGAGAATCTCTATTCTATTTACATCATCTTCACACTCTAAAATCATTCAGTCATCCTTAGTCCTGGTGCTTAGCATTCCAATGGAGATGTCTAAAATAATATGGCCTTACAGGCAAAGCATAAGAGACTCTTAAATACTGAGAACAAACTGAGGGTTGATGGGGGATGAGGAGAGGGGAAAGTGGGTGATGGGCATTGAGGAGGGCACTTGTTGGGATGAGCACTGGGTGTTGTATGGAAACCAATTTGACAATAAATTATATTTAAAAAATAAATAATAAAATAATAAAATAATATGGCCTTACATACTCCAGGAAGTCATTAAGCCAGTTTCATCCTTCCTACATACTAACAAACCACCCCAAGTTGTACATACTAACCACCCCAAGTCATCTGTACCCGCAAGCCCAGTTGAAGGATTCCTAAGGGTTCAGGCATTTCTAGCTACCACTGACAGGCTTAGATCTTGCTAAAGAAGTGAAGTATTTCAGGATACCTATCCAATCTACCTGTTTGGATTTTATATTGTCAGGGGACTTTGGTAGCACCAAAGACCAACTTCTAGGTTACTCACGATCTCCATGGTAACGAAGTTTCCAGCCCTTTTTTTGCTCTGTTTGGTCAGTTTGGAAGATGATATTAAGAACATTACTCCCAGTTTCAATCTTTAGTGGCCCAGGGAATCCATTACCACAGTAAGGACCAAATTGTTTGTCTCCTGCAGCAAACTGAAATGAAACAAGATAGTTAAATCAGAAGAGAGAAAGAACTAAAATATACAGGTAGGTAAAATGGAGAGGACAAAAGTAAAGAAGGTAACAAAAGTACCATAAAATAAGAAGGAGGAGAAGAAAAGAAGGGACAAAAGGAAAGATCATTTGTCTTTGAAGAGAAATCTCTCTGCGTGAGTTGGGAGGAAAACAAATCATTCATCACTCACAACTAAACTGTCAGGGCAATGGCCCCCTGAATCAGCTGGTTCCACATCAAAATCTTCTCTCCGCACAGTCACCACTACTTGGTATCCCTCCTCCAACAAGATCTTATATTCACACTTTGAGTTCTCTGGGTACGGATTGGGAAAATTGGGACTTGTGATCTCCCCAGTCAGTGTCGTGAAAACATCCCCACTGCAATTGACTATGGGAGAAAGAGAGAAAAGGAGAATCAAATATAGGGTCAAGCAAGGGAGTTCCTGCTCCATTCTATGGCTCTTCTCATGAACTAACCATCCTTCACTGGAACCCACAGACCACAAGTACATACCCCATGCAAATCAGTAGAGATACCCAAGGCCTATTGAGTTCCCATCACTTTGCTTATGATAGGGCCTTTCACGGTTATGAACACCCTCAGCTAGACTCTTCACAGGCATCTATTTCTTCTCTACAATTCATTAACTTGACCCTGTAGGCTTGTCTTCCTCCACTCTTGGGGCTCCTCCACAGCTTATGGGTAACTAAAGGTAGGTGCCAAAGCAAGGCTGAGGCTAGTCAAAATTGGAAAGGTCAACAAAGATCTAATTGAAGCCTCAAGCCATTCTAAACCCCAGGGAGCATGCACCCCTCTTGATGCCAAGCTCACCTCCGCAATTCTTCATATCATCATGGAGGAAGTATTCTGGGGGGCAGGAGCAGTAGTAACCACCCATGAAGTTGTTGCAGAAGTGGCTACAAGGGGCATCAGCAAAGTCTGTGCACTCATTTATATCTAGAAAAAAGTAGAGAAAGATTGAGGTCAAGGACAAAGACCTAAAAGGAAGAATGAGTCTAAACCCAACCCTACAAGTTGGGTTCATTCATAAGTAAATGAATGAATCACATTTCAGGATGGTATTATTCTGTATTACTCTCCTGAAGTATGATTTGAGGGTTTGCCCTGCCATTGCACAGCTGTAAGTGAGCTCTCAATGTCAGAGACTCTCGGCCTTTCTCACAAACAGAGCATTTCAGCTCCAGAAACAACATTCTATACGTTAAACATGATGAAATGTCTTCTGCAGGGAAAAGCAATTAGCACACTTATCCCTTTATAGGATTTGGGCACTTGCATCAAATCTAAACAATAGTTTGGCTTTATGAGATGTTCTAACTTCACTTTAACCTGGAGTTAGGTATAGAAGCACCCAGAATTTGAAGGTTTGTTTGACATTGGATGGGTTTGAACAGCATGCGTTCCTCATGTGATTCTTGGCAAGTTACTTAACTCTCCTAGACTTCTCTTTCCTTATCTTTAAGTGGAGATCATAATATCCACCTTGAAGAGTTGACATGAAGCTTACATTAATATAGGTAAAATTCCTGGGTTTTAATATAAACACAGTTTATAGTGGTTCTCAATAAATTACTATTTATTACCTATGTTTATCATTATCACCATCAATACTAAGATACCATGTGTTTGAATTTCACAAAGGCAATTCATGGAGAGATAGACCCAAGTCAAGTCAACACTTATTAAGTTACAAACAGAATCGAATTGCTCAGTTTCTTCTGCTTCTAATCTTTTAGCTGGGTCAATCACATAAAGAAGGGTGAGCCTTACCTACAGCAACATAGTATGCAGCAAACCCGGTAAAACGTTCTTCATTGGAGAAGTCTGACTTAAAGATCACCTGGAGTTTGTTGTATGGGATTTGGAACTCTTCCACGACCGGGGAGTTGGGATTCTTGCTGGTTCTCTGCCCACAGAGTTTCCCTTCTTCAAAGTCTCCTGACACTATCTAAGAGAAGAATGAAAAGGAAGCTAAGAAAGGGTAATCTTTTGGCATGGAGGTCAGAAAAAGGGACAGAGAGACTAGAACATTCCACCACCACCTCCGCCCAGCCCTATCTTTTGTGTGCTTATTATAATATACCTGCACTGAGTCATATGCGCAGTTCTCTGACAGCTCAATGTCCAGATGGGTGAAGTAGAGATGGATCCCATACCCTTCAGGAACTTCTATATCCCAAGATTTCTCTATCTCATTGGGGTATGTCTGAGGATAGTTAGGGGACAGGATCTCCCCATACATGGTAGGCTCAGCATAAACTGATGCCAAAAGGGAAAACAGAACAATGTACCTGAAAAAAAAGACGTATGGAGAGGTGGATGACCCAGGTACCAGCAGACTAGTGCAGCACCATAACATTTGTCATGGGTAGAAGGGAGGGGAAAGGAGGCGGGCAAGAGCACATGGAGAATCTTAGGTTGGAATAAAGCAAAAAGGCCTAGGTCAAACCAAAACCTTGGCCTCTGAGCCTCCCTGTTTTCTTGAGAAGATAAAGGGCCTAGAGCCCACGTACATCTCTGTAGACTCGTGATCACTTACCGCATCTCTGGCGATTTGTTCGTCCCTGGTGCACGACACGCCTCTTGGTCCTGGCTCTCTGCACCTCTGGACTTTGGAGCAAAGGGGTGGTAAGCCTGGCTGTATTTGTCTAACAAACACAGGCACCTGCTTTGGTGGTGGGGTCACCTGGGATTCAGTGTCACCTTCATGACAAAGCCGCACATTGATCACCACTTGAGGCCTGCCCTCTCCCACCCTCCCTGCTTCTACTTCCATTCATTTTCTAGACTAAAAGTAGATCTTATCCCTCTACCATTGCTTCTCGGGATCTTCTCCCAGTTTTTCTCCAAAAGAATAAGCACTTTCTCCCAATTTTCTTCCTCCTCTGTTTCCCTTCTTCTCCCCCCACCCCTGACCCCTGCCTCCTCTCTACCAGCCTCTCTCCTGCCCTCACAAAACAATAGCCCCATTTCCACCTCAGGCCTTCACACATCTTTCCTCATCACAACTATGCATCTAGGACACGTTTCCCTCCTCTTTTGACAAAGACCCCCCTTGTCGCTTCACACCAGCTCTCTTTACTATGTTTACTGTTGCACGTACTTCTGTCCGTGGTGCTCCGGATGACCAGTGATGGAGGAATGAGCTTCTTTCCCTAGGGGAAGGCAGTGGCCTTGGGAGAAGTGGTCTGAGACAGGGTCGGGTGGGAAATGAGAAGGAGGGCAGCTGAAGGACGAGAAACACTAAAGGAAAGGAAAGGTATTCCCTCAATTTCCTATGTTAATTTTCCAGGGTTTGGGTTTTGGGGTTTTTTTCCTTTCCTAAAAAGAGGAGATATCTTCCCATAGTTCTTAAAAGAGTCTTGCCAAAAATGTTTCTAACCCTGAAAACAGTGGTAAGTAGTGGGGTGGAGGTGGGAGAAGGGGGGACCAATCTAAGAGAAAGTAGGTTGCCTATATTCTGCCTTCTTTTATTCTGCTCCTTCCAGCCCCCCCCCCCCCATCTTTGCCCAAAACCTTCCTATGTGAAGTTTTCTGCCTTTGTTTCTTCCATCAAAGCTCTGCTCCTCGGTTTTTAAGGTTTTTACCTTCAGCAGCTGATGGGAGCAAGTGGGTCAGTCCCCTCTCTCGTGCCAGCGGGCATACTGGGCGACCCTGCCGACTCCCAGGGAGGGCAGCTCAGGGCCTGGACGCTCCCTCTGCAGGAACTTCTTCTGGCCTCCCTGTCCTGGTTCTGTTCGTATGATTCCCTACCCCAGTGTGCATGTCTGAAATTCCCTGATCTAAACAAACGGGGGGGCTGGGAGACCAGGACATAGGGAAAGGGTAACTCAGCCTTGATCTTGGAGCTCCCTCTGCTTTTCAAACAAGAACTACATACTTTGGTCAAGCCTGAGGTCCCTCCATCTGGGGCTCCAGGGGGAGAAAGGAGGAGAGGGGAATTTCACCGATTGCCCAACATTCTTTTCCAGCCAAAGGGTGTGTTACAGAGTTTTCAGGGAAGTCAGGTGATTTGTGGGAAAAGGAGGGGATTAATACTGTGGGGGAAGAGCCAAACCCAGGAAGTCCAACCCTCTAACGGTGTCTGAATCATGACTTAAGGGAGAGTACTTATCAAAAAAGTCTCTCATCTCTGCCTTTAAAGCAAATTCAATGGTTAGATAATGATTTAGACCTAGACCCAAGCTGGTGTGGGATGATGCTCTTCCTCTTCCTAAAATCCCCTCCAAACATTGAAAATCTGTCCACCAATCAAGCCCCAGTTCAGATACAATCCAGTCTCTTATCCATAACCCTTGGGTCTAGACGGGTTTCAAAATTCTGAATTTTACAGATTTTAGAAAGACAGTACAGGACATGGACCCAGTATTAGGTAACACCTTCTCCTCTCCCTCCCCACAACGGGCTGGGACAACACTCCGTTATCAAACATTAATGTTTCTGCAGCTAACCATATTGATCTTCACAGCAAGCGGAATAACTAAAATTACGTAATTTGGTTATAATTAAATATGATATTTATAAATTCCTTAGAGTTATAAATTACTTCATATCGGTTCCGGTCAGGTGTTGCCGCCAAATAAGTTTGGGCGCCCAACTTGAAAACAAACAAAGAAGCAACACCACCACCAAAACCTTTTGGAATTCAGAGTTGCAGCTAAGGGACCAAGGGACAGCGGGCTGTACGATTCCTCCACAAAGTCCTCCCTGATCTCTCACCTCATCTTCGTGTCCCTTATTACTTCCTACTCCTATCCAGTGACTGCATTCCAGTGAATCTACACCTTATCAATAGAAGATGCTCCCTTCTTTTACACACCACTAGGAATATACACCTGCCAATTAAACTATGATATATCAGTGATTATAAGATGCATCCTGGTTTCAGGAGCGTTAAAATGTTGGGGGAAGCCACATGCCTTGGAATTGACTGCACTGGGCCTGTAATCAGAGGACAGGTCTGGGACTGGCTCATTACCTAATTTCTTAGCTTCTTCAAGTATAAAATAGAGAGAGATAACATCAATTCTGCCTGCCTTACACGGCTGTCAGAAGGATCTAATGAAACAGCGAAAGAGGGACACCTGGGTGGCTCAGTTGGTTAAGCGTCCAACTTCAGTTCAGGTCATGATCTTGCAGTTTGTGAGTTTGAGCCCCGTGCCTGGCTCTGTGCTGACAGCTCAGAGCCTGGAGCCTGCTTCACAGCGTGCATCAGTACACAGCAAGAAAACAAGAGAGCGTCTTACCGAATTGTCCAGGATTCCTTCTCCTTCTCCTTCTCCTTCTGAATTCAACACTCACCAGAAAAGTTAGTGACTCTCTCCTACCCTTATGTGTGTTTTGACTTCTCCTCTTCAATTTTGTCACCCAACTACATTATTTTATTTTTCTCTTTAAATCTCAAGACACAAGTGATGGCATGTCTGGGCCCTGCCACCCTCCCTGGGTCAGCAAGAGGTCAAGTCAAGGACTCTTATAGTGACAGCCTTGAAAGAGCAGGGAACACGCTACATAATCTGCTCAGTATCACGAGGAGTCCTAAAAATGATGGTGCTTATTGTCACCCTCAGGGTCGTCTGAACCCCAGCTGATGTGATAATGTGGCTAATATACAAGCCACAAATTTAGAACTTTCCATGTTAGTATTAAGTGTAACTAACACACATGGGTATAAACACAAAAAGAACATTTAATCTTATTTTACTTTATTTTTATTTATTTACTTAAGTTTTATTTTAAGTTTATTTATTTATTTTTGAGAAAGAGAGAGGGACAGACAGAGAGGGAGACAGAGAATCCGAAGAAGGCTCCACACAGTCAGCACAGAGCCTGACATGGGGCTCAATCTCACTAACCATAAGATATGACCTGAGCCTAAACCAAGAGTCAAATGCTTCACCAAAGCACCACAAACATGCAAAGTACATTTTAGGAAATAATCACTAGTGCTACTCGGAATCGTAACTATCATATTCACAATGTTAGGGTCTCTGAGGAGCTGAATAATACCATCCCTCTTTCCACCCCAATTTCTAGAGAAATGGAGAAATAAAACAAAAGCAGTAAATGGAGCTTCAAATAATATCTGTAATAGCAATAAATGCCAAGATCGAGTAAGTAGCCTAGCATAAAAGCCAATGGTGGCTAACTGAATGCCAGAGTTAGAATTACCTTCCACAGGCATGTGGGTGGCTCAGGCAGTTAAGTGTCTGACCCTTGGTTTTGGCTCAGGTCATGATCTCATGGCTGGTGGTTTCAAGCCCCACATTGGGCTCTGTGCTGACAGTGTGGAACCCACCTGGGATTTTCTCTCCTTCTGCCCTTCCTCTGCCAAAAAATAAACTTAAAAAAAAAAAAAGAATTACCCTTCTAGACACAGACAATGCGAGTCTAGGGAAGGCCTTCTCAAGTAGAGAATACATGCTCTCTGAGGGAGGAAAACTCACTCCCAAGAGGAAGATGGGCCAAGGTAAGAGCAGCCTGCCCAGTATTCTTCCCATCTTTACCAGGCAGATAAATCACTCCACCTCCCCAGGGCTGTGAGTGATGGAATGGAGCGGCCACAAGAGTCATATCATGCAGCTCTCTCCTTCAGGAAAGATCTATCAGAGGTAGTACAAATATTTCCCCCCAACATTCCCATGGCCTTTCTTCTTTTACCTGTTAGATTTGACAAGTAAGCATACAATGAGCTAACGATGTGGCAGGCTACCTGGAGAAGGGCTCAGGAAATCTAATGAGGGCTCCATTCAGCCAAGGCCAGCCACTGCTCCCCTTTTGTGTCCTCCAGCACTCCTGGTCCCAGAAGCCCCCAAAATGATTCTGAACAATACATTAACATGAAGTATATTCTGCACCCAAGGTTGAAAATTCACCTATTCCATTCCCATCCCAGATTCCACCCAGCCTTGTTCGCTGAGACAGCCGTCAGAGCTCTGCGATGAGATTAAATGACGGTAATAAGAAATTCCAACAATAGACACTCTGGTCCCGACAGCCCGCGCTGTTCGCAGACCTCTGGAGCCTGGGATCCCTGCGGGGCAAGGTGCTGACAGCAGACTGTGGCCTTCAAGGCTCTGAGGCACAACAGTCAGGGACCAGGCCCAGATGAATAGGCTGCAGCCGCACCTAGGACCCCAGGCCTGGTTGTGCTCCGCTTCCCTTGCAAGCAGATCGTGCATCCGAAGAATGCCAAGAACAAAGAGATCCGAAATTCCCTCGAGTGCTTCCTACCCGGCAGCGGGTTCGAGCTCAACTTCACGCTTTTTGAGAAGTGCCAGGTGAACACGCGAGGGCGCACCCCTTCTTCGCCTCGCCGCGGTAGGCTCTGCCTGCCCCCAGGGACGACGCCCCTGAGCGCACGACCCACCCCAAGTTCATCACCTGGTTCTCCAGTGGGCTCACCGACGTCACCTGGAACTTGGAGAAGCTCCTGGTTGGCCCAGACAGTGTGCGAATGCGCAGGTGCGGCTGCTGCTTTCTAACCATCTGCACCGAGCCGGACATTGAAATCCTGCTGTGAGGCAGTTACTGCGCCGCCCTCTGGGGATTTCATCCGGGACGGTGTTTCCTCGAAACCTGCGTGGAGGAGCACCTGATGTCCAGGAACATCCCCTGAAAGGGCGCTTCTTGTCCATCCCAGTACCTGCTACCCAAGACAAGGCTCCTTGCTAATACAGGGTTGGGTGTCATAAGGAAGGAAGGAAGGAAGGAAGGAAGGAAGGAAGGAAGGAAGGAAGGAAGGAAGGAAGGAAGGAAGGAAGGAAAAGAGGGAGGGAGGGAGGGAGGGAGGGAAGAAAGAAAGAAAGAAAGAAAGAAAGAAAGAAAGAAAGAAAGAAAGAAAGAAAGAAAGAGAAGAAAGAAAGAAGAAAGAGAAAGAAAGAAAGGGAAAGAAGAAAGAAAGAAAGAAAGAAAGAAAGAGAGAGAAGGAGAGAGAGAAAGAAAGAGAGAGAAGGAGAGAGAGAGAAAGAAAGAAAGAAGGAAAGAAGGAAAGAAGGAAAGAAAGAAAGAGGAAGAAAGGAAAGAAAGGGAAAGGGAGGGGAAAGGAAAGAGAAGGGGCGGGGAGGGAGTTGGAAGGACAGAATTCCAACAATAAAAGGCCAACAGATAAAGAAGTGTTGCAAATATGAACAACCATTTAAAAACCTCTCATCATCAAACTCCAAAAGTAAGGTTCAAATCGCCTTGCAAAAGAAATCCCAAAGGCACTGGAGCCCAAAGATCCTAAGTTAAACTCCTGAAGCCATCGGTTCCATTTGTGCTCAGCTGAGTCTCAGCCATGGGGTCTCCATGCCTGAGCGCTGGTGCGGCTCCTTGAGTAGCTGTGGCCTGAGCCGGAATGAGTTAGTGCCCGCGAGCTCCCAGACACTGTGCGAGCGAGCTCTGAGGCTACCCTTTCCTGAGCCCGGTTGTGGAAAGCCCGAAGACTTCATGAGACACAAGAACATCATAACACCAGCCCCACCACCACGAAATTTCTAAAACAAGCCATCCCCAGACCCCAAAGCAGACATCCTGGGGAAAATTAAGATTATATTTCCAGAGCCCAGTACCTCATGCTGCCAAAGACTGAAGAAGAAATTCAGTAGTATCTGAGGGAAGGAGGAAATCTTAGTTTACGATCTCGCCTTAATGCCCCTTAGTTTACGTCAACTTCAGAATCCTTACCTTGTGAACTAAAACATAATTGGAAGACATCATCTAGAAAAAGGTTAATCTGGGCATTCTGTATTTACCATATGGGGGTCCTCCTATATGAAACATTTCCTTTCCATTTCCCGCCAGGGTCCCAAGCCTCTGGTACCCAGGGCTGCGTTGATGTATGAGCTCTGCCTACAATCCGGCCTCTACAATATAGAGGACAGATGGCTTCTGTGGATTTTGCCACCTTGATGGAATCTCTCAGACCTGAAAAGCCTTCCTATGAAGGAAGGCTTTCTCTTTGTCCCCATGTTTGTTTCAGCTGCAAAAAGGACCATTGGTAGTTCTTGAAACTGAGGTTCATAGTGAAGGTTCAGAAGTCTATGCACTTTGGGAAGGACCCATACCTCTGCTAGATGCCCTAATACTAGTTTTTCCTCCACTTTTTAATTTCAATAACAGCTGATGGTGACGTCATGAATTAGGGCGCAGGCAACGTCTGCAAGCCTACCTGCAATAAAGAGATCACCTTGAAACCCACTCAGTAATTTTTTGAGAATCTGCCCCTCTCGAGTCTGTGAACATGCCACTTGAATTTAAGATCTATCTTTCCAATTTCCTCCTTGGCCCTGAACACAGAAAGACATTTGTCAGTTGAGCACTCACTACCTTAGCCAGGCACTCAAATATGAAAGCTACAGTCTCATAGTACTCTGTAGCCCACAGAACTCAGCCTCCTGACAGGAGGTATTCCTATAAGGAAACTTCAGGAGTAATGAAGAGAATCTCACCACTACAACATACAGGGAATCTGGATTCTTGTCCAAAACTCTCATGTAAACAATGCTTGCCAAAATACCAACTCATTTATTGTTAATAAAAACAAATCACGATAGTTTTATTGATGCGCTCTTATGACATAGAAAAATCATTTTTAAAAAAGTGTAGCTATATCAGAAGAAATAAAGTGGAAGTCGGAGAGGAGGCTACAAGAAAGTAAATGTGGAGACGCAGCAGTAACTTCTATAGTCCTAATGACTGTGTCCCCCCCCCCAATTCACAAGTTGGAATCCTAATGCCCAACGTGCTGGTGTTCGAAGATGAGGTCTTTGGGGTGATTAGATCATGAGGGTGGAGCCCTCAAGAATGGGATTAGTGCTCCTTTAAAAGAAACCCCAAAAAAAGAGAAAGAGAGAGAGACCCCAGAGAGCTCCCTACCCCTACGTGAGAGCAACAAAAAAAATCTGCAACTCCCCCAACCATGCGGTCACCCTGACCTTGGACTTCCAGCATCCAGAACTGTGAGAAGTAAATCTCTGTTGTTTATAAGCCACCCAGTCTGTAGAATTTTGGTAGAGCAGTCCAAATTAAGTTTAAAAAAAAATCTACTTAAGTAAATTTTAAAGACCTAATTGGCTTTTTAAAATTTATTTTTAATGTTTATTTTATTTCAGGGGAGAGAAGTGGGAGGGAGGGGCAGCGAGAAAGGGAGACACAGAATTCCAAGCAGGCTCCAGCCTTGGCTGTCAGCACAGAGCCTGATGCGGGGCTCAAACTCACGAGCCTCAAGAACATGACGCGAGCCGATGTCAGACGCCTAACCAGCTGAGCCATGTAGGCTCCCCTTAAAGACCTAATTGGTTTTATTAATCAAGTCATGAATCAGGCAACATCCCATCTAGCAAGTTGAGGGAAGCTCCAAAGGGCTACAGAAAAGGAGAGCTGGGGGCACCTGGGTGGCTCAGTCGGTCAAGCGTACAGCTTTGGCTCAGGTCATGATCTCACAGTTCGTGGGTTCCAGCCCCGCGTAGGGCTCTGTGCTGACAGCTCAGAGCCTGGAGCCTGCTTCAGATTCTGTGTCTCCCCCTCTCTGCACTCCCATGCTCTCGCTGTGTCTCTCAAAAATAAATAAACATTAAAAATATTTAAAAATTTTTAAAAGGTAGAGAGGGAGTGGAGAAAAGGAAATGATTAGCAAAGAATCCATTGTCTTAGTCAAGGTCACCTCCTAAGGGGTCCAACAGTGAATTTCCTATTGCTGACCAGGAAATTCCCATGTTGACCGGCTAAAGGTTACATTATGTGGGGGAGGGTGGGGGCGAGAGGAAGGGGTCGAAAGGTATTTAAGGCTTAGGTATTAAGCCTTGGTTTATTGGCTCGAGATCTTAACCTGTGACACCATTTTAAACCTGTGGTTTACTTCCAGTGTCCAGAACTCTGAGAAGTACATTTCTGTTATTTATAAATCACTCAGTCTGGTATTTTGGTCAAGCAGTCCAAATGGACTAAAACAGTAACAAAGTAAAGCCAATTTAAAAGGCCCTTCTGGGGACACCTGGGTGGCTCAGTCGGTTAAGCGTCCAACTTCGGCTCAGGTCATGATCTCACTGTTTGTGGGTTCCAGCCCCATGTCGGGCTCTGTGCTGGCAGCTAGCTCAGAGCCTGGTGACTGTTTCAGATTCTGTATCTCCCTCTCTCTTTGACCCTCTCCTGCTCACACTGTCTCTCTCACTGTCTCTCAGAAATAAATAAAACATTATAAATAAATGAATGAATGAATATTACAGAGGTGTTTTATAAACTTTCCCAACAAAATCTCCTTTTCCCGTGTACCATATATTAGTTTGTATAGGCATAGCCATTAGAGGCCAGGTTGGAGTGAATTCAGGATTCCATTGTTGTTCAGGGCATAACCACATTTTTGCCTGAATTCACAGTTGTCAGTAGATCTTGGAATCCAGTAAGAATCAATGGCTAATAAGGCCCATTTTCCTCCAATGGGAAGAACTCTGGTGATATTTACAACAGTTCTTGTTCTTAATTGAACAGCACCATAAGTCTGGTTGGCCATAAGCTTGGGTAGTAAGGCAGAAATTGAACATTTATTTAAGTTACAGGAGGCTATAAAGATTTTCTACAGATTAGAAGAGCTATATAATTTCCATAAATAGACATTTATAATTATTATAAAATTTAATTTATAAATTTATAATTATAAATTTTATAATTTCCATAAATGAATATTTTGGGTTTCCCCAGTTAAGAAAAAAGGCCATTGGTCATAGATACCTGAGATTCATGTGGATTAGCATGTCTAAGAGGAGCCCTCAGGTTAAAGTACATGCTTTTCTCCATTGTTGGATACAAACATTTTTCATCATAATATACTGTTTGATTTAGACTTTTTAAAAAAATTTTAATGTTTTATTTATTTCTGAGAGATAGAGAGAGACAGCATGGCCAGGGGAGGGTCAGAGAGAGAGGGAGACACAGAATCTGAAACAGGCTCCAGGCTCTGAGCTAGCTGTCAGCACAGAGCCCGATGCAGGACTCAAACCCACATACTGTGAGATCATGACCTCGGCTGAAGTTGGATGATTAACCGACTGAGCCACACAGGTGCCCCTAGACATTTTATTTTAATGTTTATTTTGAAAGAGAGAGTGTGCATGAGTAGGGTACGGGCAGAGAGAGAGAGGGAGAAAGAATCCCAAGCAGGATCCATGCTGTCAGTGCAGAGCCCTACATGGGGCTTGACCTCATGAACCATGAGATCCCGACTCCAGCCAAAATCAAGTGTTGGAGCCACCCAGGTGCCCCTAGTCATTTTATTAATCCTAGATTATTAACCCAAGCAGATGCAGGCTTCTACCCTTTACCTTCTTCCTGAAATAAACATTCTTCTAATTTTCCTTTTTTAACGAAAGTTTTTTTCCCTTGGTGTGTCGTTTTTCTTTTTAAAAATTTGGTTTATTTTATTTATTTATTTATTTACTTACTTATTTATTTTTGTGCTGACAGCACAGACCCTGCCACGGGGCTCGAACTCACTAACTGAGAGATTATGACCTGAGCCAAAGTCGGATACTTAACAGACTCACCTAGGTGTCCCTGAACTTGTTGTTGTTGTTGTTATTGTTGTTTAGTTTATTTTTGGGAGAGAGAGAGTGTGTGTGCATGCCAGCATGAGCCAGGTAGAGGCAGAGAGAGAGGGAGACAGAATCCAAAGCAAGTTCCTGGCTCGGAGTTGTCGGCACAGAGCCCCACATGGGGCTCAGACTCCCAAGCCACAAGATCATGACCTGAGCCAAAGTCAAATGCTTAATCAACTGAGTCACCCAGGCACCTCAGAACTTTTTTTAAGCTTTTATTTATTTATTTTGAGAGAGAGAGAGCATGCATAAGAGTGGGGGAGGGGCAAAGAGAGAGGAAGAGAGAGAATTCCAAGTAGGCTGTGGGGCTCGATCTCAAGTTTCATGAGATGGTGACCTGAGCCAAAATCAAGAATCTGATGCTTAACCAACTGAGCCACCCAGGCCCCCATCATGTCTTTATTAAAGGCAAACTCAGCCTGACCGAAGGAGGATACCCAGACCTGATTCTTATGGCACCCAAGGTTTTCTTTCTGCACTGTGGCCAATGCTGATTTATCCACCAAATGTGTTGTTGCCATTGTAAACCAAAAGCTTTAGTACAATTAGGATAAAGATTTTGAACCCAAAAGTGTTGGCTTCACTAGACTAGTGTTAATTAAGTAGTTGGAACTCCTAAATGTAACTTGGTCTGAGTATGCCATAAGGCTTCTCAGAATCTTCTTCAGAATTTAGAAGGTGGATAAATCCACCAACTCACTCTCCTAAAGTAGAATCTCTGGTAGATACCTATTGGGTTTTTTGGTTTTGGTGGGGGAGGGTTTGGCTTAGGCCATTCCATCCACAAAAACATGGCCTGTGAATATATGGGATATTTTGGCATGTCAGACAAACTGCCACTAAGTTTCTCCCATTGTGCCCAAGAAACTTTCTTTTTTTTTTTTAATGTTTATTTTTGAGAGAGACAGAGAGACAGAGTGCGAATGGGGAGGAGCACAGAAAGCAGGAGACACAGAATCAGAAGCAGGCTCCAGGCTCTGAGCTGTCACCACAGATCCTGATGCAGGGCTTGAACTCATGAGACCATGACCCGAGCTGAAGTCAGACACTTAACCAACAGAGCCACCCAGATGCCCCCTCAGGAACCTTTCTTAATAAATTATCATCTAAGTTTATAGAGACACAATGGTGAATCTGTTGAGTGTCGTATATAATGCAGGTTAAACTTGAGTTAGGAAGTACTTCTTGAAAGGCTTTTCCTAATAGAAATCCTGTATAATATATACATCCTAAAAATCAAGCATCAGAAGCTAAAGGAACATTATAGCCTGTCCAAGAGGTCATGAACATGCTATCCAAGTTATCATCATAGTAAGGTACTAGGATAGTATTTGAAGTTACATTAGCTAAATCCACAGGTAACCGTGATATTTCATCAGGATGTAATAAAGGCAGAGGTGAAAGTAAAAAGGTAGGTTTAGTATATTCTAACATTACAAATTAAAAAAGAAAGAAGAGTAGAATACAGGCCTGGTCCCAAATCTTGGAACAAGCTGACGTCATCTATTTCTCATCTTGGTCTGGCTTCCATTGCTTAGTTAGTCAGAGCCAAGTGTCAGTGACAAGAGTTGAAGTTCACACTAGTGAAGGGGCTTTTTTTTTTTTTTTTTTTTTTTTTGAGAGAGACAGAGTGTGAGCAGGGGAGGGGCAGACAGAGAGAGAGAAAGACACAGAATCCGAAGCAGGCTCCAGGCTCTGAGCTGTCAGCACAGAGCCCAACACGGGGCTCAAACTCACAAGTTGCAAGATCATGACCTGAGCTGAAATCAGATGCTTAACCGACTGAGCCACCCAGGCAACCCTGGTGAAGGGGCCTTTTTAAAAGGAGAAATGTGGATGCATGTGTTTAGACCTTTTAACATAACAGCACAAGGATTATTTAGTAATACTTGATAAGACACCTTCCAGCAAGGTTTTAACAACCCTTTTATTTTATGTCTTTTCTAATAAACAAGATCCCCAGGTTGGTCTTTGAAATCTTCATCTCCCAGGAGCTCCCTGTAAAAGAAACTGTTAACCAAATTCTCATTTTGTTTAAGAGCTATAATGAGTCCTTGACAGTAATGGCAGTAATTTTAATAAGGTTGGTTCATACATTCCTTCATCTAACCTCATAAGCCATGCAGTTGTTATTACTTCAAAAGGAGATAATCGATGTTTTTGAAAGGTAGTAGATCTATGACCTGGAAGTACAGTAAAACCTCGGTTTGTGAGCATAACTCCTCCCAGAAACATGCTTGTAATCCAAAGCGAATTTTCCCATAGAAATAATGGAAACTCAGATGATTCATTCTACAACCCCAAAATATTCTTATAAAATGATTACAATCTTTTGTAACATAATACAAAGTAATAAATAAAATACAAAATGTAAAGAAAAATAAATTAACCTGCACTTACCTTTGAAAATCTTTGTGGCGGGGCGCCTGGGTGGCTTAGTCGGTTAAGCGTCCGACTTTCGCTTAGGTCATGATCTCGCGGTTCGTGGGTTTGAGCCCCGCGTCGGGCTCTGTGCTGACTGCCAGCTCAGAGCCTGGAGCCTGTTTCAGAGTCTGTGACTCCCTCTCTCTCTGACCCTCCCCTGCTCACGCTGTCTCTCTCTCTCTCTCTCTCTCCCCTAGAAATAAATAAAACATTTTTAAAAATTTAAAAAAAAAAGAAAATCTTTGTGGCTGGGGTGAAGGAGATAAGAGAGAGGAGGGTTATTGTGTAGGACGACTTTCACTAACACTAATGGAATCACTGCTATCTATTGGCTCAATAGAATCTTCCTGAATGAGGGCTAATGTATACACTTGCACGGATGTTGACTACAGTACACTATTAATAAACTCTTGGCATATACTGTACTTAAAGTAACGGGCAATAAGACAGCAGAGGAAAGGGTCTATATCTGTAGGCAGCCTGATCTCAAAAAAGCAAAGCATTCCTAAACTTAACTCTTGTATGGAAAAGCAAAGGACTGTCCATAAGTGCTTTGAAATAATCAAAAATACACTGGTGCCAGTTGTGTGCACCTTCCAACAATCTGAAAAATCATTGATTTCTGCCAAACACTGCAACCAGAGACCAAGCATCTGAGCATGGGAGATGACCACCCACAATCTCTCAGCAAGTGAGAGAGAGAGAGAGAGAGAAAGAACTATTGGCTCAGTTGTGATCATGTGACACTCAGCATCACATACTACTCATATTGCAAGATATTGCTCGTTTATCAAGTTAAAATTTATTAGAAATGTTTGCTCATCTTGCAGAACACTTGCAGAACAAGTTACTTGCAATCCAAGGTATTACTATGCTAGTAGGAGAGGTTTTGGCCATGGGAGTTTAAATGGTTCTGAAAATTTTGCCAATTAAATCTTAATGGTGCCATTTTTTCTTTCCACCAATCCTGAGGATTACAGATGATAAGCACAATAGAAATGTGTTATCAGCCAAACACTGCAAATGGTTTTAATTATTTGTCCAGTAGGAAACTTGATCATGATGTCGTTCTGAGGGAATTCCCCAAACAGGAATTATCCTTTCTAAATATCTCATGTAAGTCATTTCTAGGAATAAGCAGATAATCAGTTAATGAAATACAGTCATGACCAAGGTCTTTTGGTCTTCTTCTTCTTTTTTTTTTTTTTTTTTTTTTGCAGTTTTATACATTTATTTGACAATCAGCAATTAGTTCTCATCCACATTAACTGTCTGTAGATTTTTGAAAGTAGTGACAGGTACATAGGTCACCAACATACAGAGCTTGTTTGGTTGAATCCTCATCCTCATTACATTTTTGGACAACTGCACATGGGTACAGTTTGGACATTCCTTTGTTGAGCCTGGTGTCAATGCACACATCTGGAGTTCCCACCTCCTTCATGGCAAATCTCCAGATCTCTTTGCATGCTGGAGGGGCACACTTCTTGAAACCCACCCCATGGATGTGCTTGTGAATGTTGATGTGTGTTCCCTGGTCACTACCTCATTGATGGCAGAACGGCCCTTCTTCTCAATACCCTTCTTTTCAGAAGCAATTCTGCTGACCCCTGGTTGGAGAGCCAGGATCAAGGTCTTTGTGTAGATCTGGAAGTAAAGCTGCAGGGTTAACGGTACTTTGTCAAGCTAGAGTACTATTAGGTATGGAGAGTAATACTACCTTTTTTTTTTTAATAATTTTTTAAAATATTTTTATTTATTTATTTCTAGGAGAGAGAGAGAGACAGCATGAGCAGGGGAGGGTCAGAGAGAGAGGGAGACACAGACTCTGAAATAGGCTCCAGGCTCTGAGCTGGCAGTCAGCACAGAGCCCGAAGCGGGGCTCGAACCCACGAACCGCGAGATCATGACCTAAGTGAAAGTTGGATGCTTAACCGACTAAGCCACCCAGGCGCCCCAAGTAATACTACTTTTTAAGAAGCTGACTTACAGAATAATATTGAGTAATATGAGAGTATAGAAGAAATCCAACTGAATGTGGAATATAGTTAAGGGGACCCCATTATTATTTCTTCAGTGGCCCTATATAAGAGTGTGGTTGCCTACAAGGATATAAAAGATCTGCATGCTGAAAACTATAAAAAACTTATGAAGGAAATTGAAGAAGACACAAAAAAATGGAAAAACATTCTATGCTCATGGATTGGAAGAATAAATATTGTTAAAATGTCAATACTACCCAAAGCAACCTACACATTCAATGCAATCTCAATCAAAATTGCACGAGCATTCTTATCAAAGCTAGAACAAACTATACTAAAATTTGTATGGAACCACAAAAGACCCTGAATAGCCACAGTAATCTTGAAGAAGAAAGCCAAAATGGGACGCATCACAATCCCAGACCTTAGCCTCTACTACGAAGCTATAATCATCAAGACAGTATGGCATTGGCACAAAAACAGACACACAGACCAATGGAATAGAATAGAGAACCCAGAATTGGACCCACAAGTGTATGGCCAACGAATCTTTGACAAAGCAGGAAAGAGTATCCAATGGAAAAAAGACAGCCTCTTTTTCTTTAATGTTTTTATTAAACATTACAATGCAGGGGAGGCCAGAGAGAAAGGGAGACACAGAATCCGAAGCAGGCTCTAGGCTCTGAGCTGTCAGCACAGAGCCTGACACAGGGCTAGAACTCATGAACTGCAAGATCATGACCTGAGCCAAGGTAATATGCTTAACTGACTGAGCCACCCAGGTGCCCCAAAAGACAGCCTCTTTAACAAATTGTGCTGGGAGAACCGGACAGCAACAATACAGAAGAATGAACTAGACCACTTTCTCACACCATACACAAAAATAAACTCAAAATGGATGAAGGACCTGAATGTGAGACAGGAACCCATCAAAACCCTAGAGGAGAAAGCAGGAAACAACCTCTTTGACCTCCACCGCAGCAACTTCTTACTTGACACTTCTCCAAAGGCAAGAGAATCAAAGACAAAAATTAACTATTGGGACCTCATCAAGATAAAAAGCTTCTGCACTGCAAAGGAAACAATCAAGAAAACTAAAAGGCTACTGATGGAATGGGAAAAGATAGTTGCAAATGACATGTTGGATAAAGGACTAGTGTCCAAAATCTATAAGGAACTCTGATCAAACTCCACACCTAAAAAAAAAAAAAAATCTAGTGATGAAATGGGCAGAAGATATGAATAGACACTTTTCCAAAGAAGACATCCAGATGGGCAACAGACACTTGACACGATGCTCAACATCACTCATCGTCAAGGAAATACAAATCAAAACCACATTGAGATACCCCCTCATGACATTGGAGTGGTTAAAATGAACAATCAGGAGACTATAGATGCTGGCGAGGATGTGGAGAAATGGGCACCTTCTTCCACTGTTGGTGGGAATGCAAATTGGTACAGCCACTCTGGAAAACAGTGTGGAAATTCCTCAAAAAATTAAAAATAGAACTAATCTATGACCCAGCAATAGCACTGCTAGGAATTTACCCAGGGGATACAGGAGTGCTGATTCATAGGGGCACATGTACCCCAATGTTTATAGCAGCACCTTCAACAATAGCCAAATCATGAAAAGAGCCTAAATGTCCATCAACTGATGAATGAATAAAGAAGATGTGGTTTATATATACAATGGAATATGGAATATTACCTGGCAATGAGAAGAATGAAGTCTGGCCATTTGCAGCAATGTGGATGGAACTAGAGGGTATTATGCTAAGTGAAATAAGTGAGTCAGAGAAAGATACCATATATTTTCACTCATATGTGGATCTTGAGAAGCTTAACAGAAGACCATGGAGGAGGGGAAGGAGGGAAAAAAGTTACAGAGAGGGAGGGAGAGAAACCATAAGAGACTCTTAAATATTAAGAAGAAACTGAAGGTTGATGGGGGTGGGGGAGAGGGGAAAGTAGGTGAAGGGCATTGAGGAGGGCACTTGTTGGGAAGAGCACTGGGTGTTGTATGAAAACCAATTTGACAAAAATTATGTTTAAAACAAGAGGGTGGTTGCCTAAATTGCTCTCCTACAGGGTAGAAGTCCTTTAGCCACTGAACCGTTGTTGACTAGAATAGCCTACGGGCCAATGTTGATCACTATGCTTCTGAGTTAATACACTTAGAGCATTCCCTTTGTTTTCATGTACAAAAATGAAGAAAGGCAGGTCATAATTGGGGTGTCTAGGGCAGGAGCTTGAGTTGATATGGATTTTAATACATCTGCAGGAACACTGAAGAAGGAGCTACACGGATCTATCACTATGAAAATTAATGCTTATTGGTTGGAATCCAGGAGAGCAAAGTACGTGGATTTGGAACCACTGGATGTCAAGGCACCACAATATTATTTCTAGCTCTCAGGTCTTGAACAAATCTCCATACTTTTCAATAGATGTGTTACAAGGGCTGGTATAAGGAATTATGAGTCCCTTTTTCAGGAACATGTAGGTGGCTATTGTGCATTTAGGAGTTGTTTATATATTTTTTTAATTTTCTTTTATTTTTATGAGTTTATTTATTTATTTTGATAAAGAGACAGAGAGAGTAAGTGGGGGAGGTGCAGGGCAAGAGGGAGAGAGAGAATTCCAAGCAGGCTTCACACTGTCAGCACGGAGCCCAACACTGGGCTCAAACTCACAAACCATGAGATCATGACTTGAGCTGAAACCAAGAGTCGGTCAACCAACTGAGCCACCCAGGTGCCCCAGGAGCTGTTCATCTTTAGAAGCATGATTTCTTCTTTAGGCTTTAGTTTTAGTATAAAATCTGGAAAATCCTCTTGGGAGAGAAGAATATAGTGGATCAAAGTATACTATTTATGAGTGTCACTTCCAGGAGGCTATGAAACACTCTGAGGTGTCCAGTGTTTCACGCTCTTAGTTTAAAACTGCCATTGGGGCTCCAAGCACCAGATGATCAATCCTTATGTGTGCATCCCCAGACAAGCCAGACTTTATTTACTATGTGAAGAAGATGGAATTCTCTATGGGACTGCTTCTCATCTTGAGGAATAACCTCAGATACTTTCATTAGGTTCTTGGTCCCCTGAGAACACCTTTTGGCTAGAAGAAGCAAGTATCCCCTATCTTCAGAGCTAAATAATTCAATCTGTTATTTTCTGACTAGTTAGTATTATCCGGTCTGTAAGGTTTTATTGCCAAATCAAAGCCAAATATGAATAAACCAACTCAAGTTTTACTCCCTTGTCCATAGGTTTCCTACCCAGAAAATCTTACCGGTACAAATAAAATCAGTCTAAAAACAGCTTGAATAAAAGTCAGGACTGTCAACTTAAAATATGGAGGTCTGGATACCAGAACTCACTGATCCGCTCAAAGGTTGCTGAAAAGCTGGAGGTATACAAAGGGCCCATGCTGGTACCAAGTGCCAGGTTCCAGAAGACCTCAGGTGGCCTCAGGTGGATTTCTCTGATATCCTGCCAACTAAGCCAAGAAATATCCATGCAAGTTGACCAGAAAGAATTCTAATGCGATTTAAAAGAGAGAGAGAGAGAAAATTTATTCTAGCACAGATCAGGACAGCTGTCCAGGAAACCCAATATTCACAGGGAAGAAAGTACTCCAGGGAATGAACAGTTTTTACAGGATTAAATACTTTTTTACATAAAAAATCTGTCAATCAGTGGGGTGCCTGGGTGGTTCCGTCAGTTAAGCATCCGACTTCCACTCAGGTCATGATCTCACTATTCATGAATTTCAGGCCCACGGTTGGGCTCTGTGCTGACAGCTCAGACCCTGGAGCCTGCTTCAGATTCTATGTCTCCCTCTCTCTGCTCCTCCCCCTCTCCCTCTCTGTCTCTCTCTCGCTTGCTCACTCACTCTCAAAAATAAATATTTTTTAAAAAATTTTCTTGGAGGAGGGCACTTGTGGGGATGAGCACTGGGTGTTATGTGGAAACTAATTTGACAATAAACTATTTGTAAAAAAAAAAAAAAAAAAAAACTTTAAAATTTAAAAGGTGATGAATGTAAAAAAAAATTTTTTTTCTTGACCTGTCCATTAGTATGTCAGAGACAAATTCTTTCAAAAGATTAGATTAACATGTAGCCATGAATCACTAGTTTTAACATCTTGAAATATAGGGAAATGGAGCATTGATCAATATCTTAAGGACAAGATGTTTTCCTATAAGCTGCTCACTTATAAAGCAGATGTACCATGCATCCTTGATGGGCCACCAATCAGGCTTCTGTTTAAAACAAAGTTTATGTACAGTCATGTTGACTTAAGAAAGAAATCTAAATCTATGGCTTCCCTTATCTATCAGGCCTTTAAAGAGTTTTTCTCTCATCAGTTCTACATGGGACACAAAAGTGATCGGGTCAGAATCCTCACACAAGAGAGAGGAAAGTAAGCAACATGACAGAATATAACAAAGTGACAAGGAGAATGATACTACATCTGGCTAAGAAGGAATCAGAAAGTCTCCATAAATGATTTGAGATTTCAAATGGTACATGAACGTCTAACATTTCACTATGGTCCTACTCTGCCTTCCCTTTGTCTGTTAATGACTCTACCATTTGCCTGGCCATCCAGTTTCAAAAGTTTAACTATCTTTCATTCTTCCTGTCCTCTGCCCCCAGTCTTTGCTGAGGCTTGTTTCTACCTTTTCATTTCTTTTAAATCCACTCCTCTGTTCCAGAGCCTCATGACATCTCATGTGGAGAGATGCCTTCAAACTTCCCCCTTTCCTCTTTCTCAACATCCCTAAATGTGTCCTACACAAACGAAAAAAGTTTTCTTCCTTAATGACAATTGCAATTAAAATGTCATTAAAATTTAATTAAATTAAAATAAAATTTAATTAAAATTTAATTAAAATTTTAAAAATTGCATTTTTTAAAAACATTAATGGCTTCCCTGTGTCTTCACAGGGAAGACAAAGAATTCAATTACAGAAGTTGGGGCATGGGGTGCCTGGGTGGCTTAGATGGTTAAGCGTCAGACTCATAGTCATGATCTCACGGTTTGTGGGTTTGAGCCCCACATCAGGCTCTGTGCTGACAGCTCAGACCCTGGAGCCTGCTTCAGATTCTGTGTCTCCCTCTCTCTCTCTCTCTCTCTCTCTCTGCTCCTCCCCCGCTCATGCTCTGTCTCTGTCTCTCAAAGATGAATAAATGTTTAAGAAAAAATTTTAAGCAAACAAATAAAAAAAAGAAGTTGGGGCACTAGGTGGCTCAGTCAGTTGAGTATCTGACTTTTGATATCAGCTCAGGTCATGATCCCGGGGCTGTTGGATCAAGCCCTGAGTTGGGCTCTATACTGAGGATGGAGCCTGCTTAAGATTCTCTCTCTCTCTCCACCTCTGCCCCACTCCCCCGTTCACACTCTCTCTCTCTTAAAAAATTATTTTTTGGGGCGCCTGGGTGGCTTAGTCGGTTAAGCGTCCGACTTTCGCTTAGGTCATGATCTCGCGGTTCGTGGGTTAGAGCCCCGCGTCGGGCTCTGTGCTGACTGCCGGCTCGGAGCCTGGAGCCTGTTTCAGAGCCTGTGTCTCCCTCTCTCTCTGACCCTCCCCTGCTCACGCTGTCTCTCTCTCTCTCCTGGAAATAAATAAAACATTAAAAAAATTATTTTTTAAATTAAAGAATTCAATTACAGAAGGTAGTTCCTCCAAATATGTTACTGCTCCAAAAACAAACAAATATCTTACTTCTCACAAACAGTACATCTTTTCTCTAATGATAGCTTATTGAAACCTCCAATATTGCTATGTTAATCCATTCATGATTCTAGAAAACAGTCATTGAATGCTTGCTCTGTATTGGGGAATCACCAACACTAATAAGAATCCCCAGTGCCCTCAAGAAACTTACTTTCTAGTAGTGGAGGAAGACAAGAAAAGTGTGCGAAAGTCCTATGATAGCAATTGCAGTGGTTTTTAAACATGCCCCCAAATTCTTTGACATTCCTATGTGTCCTCCTAAATGTGGCTGAGGGCTTGTGACTTACTCAAACAATACAGAGAGGACAGTAGAAATGATCTTGCATGACTTCTTTTTTGTTTTTCAATTCCAAAGTATTTCTTTTCCTTTAGATTATTTAAACCAATGAAAAACCAACAGCTCCTTAAAACATAATTGAACTTTATTCTCTTTTGTATCTGAAGAGAAAAAAACTCTGAAATTTACATGTCATTATTGAACACTAATACATTTTCTCTTTTTTTCCTCTTTTTTTCTTTCTTTTTTTTATTTTAGTTAACATACAGTACAATATTAGTGTCAGGAGTGATACGTCACTTACATAGAACACTCAGTGCTCATCACAACAAGTGCCCTCCCTAATACCCGTCATCCATTTAGCCCTTCTCCCTCTACCTTCTTCCATCAACCCTCAGTTTGTTCTCTATCATTAAGAGGCTCTTGTGGTTTGTTTCCCTCTCTTCTCTTTTTTCCTCCCCTTCCCATATGTTCATGTTTCTTAAATTCCACATCTGAGTGAAATCATATAGCATTTATCTTTCTCTGATTTACATATTTCACTTAGCATAATACATTCTAGCTTTATTCACATCTTTGCAAATGGCAAGATTTCATTCTTTTTGATGACTGAGTAATATTCCTGAGTATATACTGAGTATATATATCCATTTTATCCATTTTTTATCTACTCATCAGTTGATGGACATTTGTGTTCTCTCCATAGTTTGGCTAGTGTTGATAATGCTGCTATAAACAGTGGGGTACATGTACCTCTTCAAATCTGTATTTTTGTATCCTCTGGGTAAATACCTAATAGTGCAATTGCTGGGTCACAGGGTAGTTCTATTTTAGTTTTTTGAAAAACCTCTATACTGTTCTCCAGAGTGGCCACACCAGTTTGCATTCCCACCAACAGTGCAAGAGAGTTCCTCTTTCTCTATATCCTCACCAAAACCTGTTGTTTCTTGTGTTGTTAATTTTAGTCATTCTGACTGGCATAAGGTGGTATCTCATCATGATTTTTATTTGCATTTTCCTGATGAGGAGTGATGTTGAGCATCTTTTCATGTGTCTGTTAGTCATCAGGATGTCTTCTCTGGAAAAGTGTCTATTCATGTCTTCTGCACATTTGTTAACTAGGTTGTTTCTTTTTTGGGTGTTGAGTTTAACAAGTTCTTTATAGATTTTGGATACTAACCATTTATCAGATATGTTGTTTGCAAATATATCCTCCCATTCCATAGGCTGCCTCAGTTAGAAAAGTCAATCTTGCTCCCATCTCATCCCCATGGCACACTCACGCTTGGAACCCAGAGACCAGGAGGTAGGGAAGCCCGGGCCACATAGAGCCCATGCGTACATGTTCTGCTTGAGCCTGCTGAGGTTGCAACTGTCAATCAGCATCACCTCAACACCAGGCATGTAAGTGGCAAAGTTTCAAGATGACTCCAGCGCCATCTGAGTGTAACCACGTGAGACACCGTGGTACACTGCTTAGCTGACCCCAGTGAACATCCAGAACTATGAGACATAATAAAGGAAAAAAGAGTGTTTTTGTTTTAAGTCATTGAGTTTTGGAGTGACTTCATTATTCTACAATAGGTCGCTGGAACAGCAGTAGAAATGGAATGTTACGAGAGTACACAGAAAGGATTTCTATCCCAGATTTGAGTGAGGGAAGAAAATAACTCCTGAGTTCCAACATCGCTGAGTCAGGGCCACTCATCTTCAGAGATTGCCCACGACCTCATTATTTTCCCAGGAAGCTGAGCAGCCTTCTCCACCAGCCAGCAACCCAATATGCAGCCTGTCCTCCTGGTAAAACACTCAGATGTGGGACTCTGGTCTGGATTTCACAAGCCCCACTTTGCTCCGTCTAACACTCATTGCAAGCCTTTTTCTAGGAGGACATTTGTTCTTTTTTGAAATGCATGGTCTGAGTTAGAACACTTTATGATCACTTTATTTTTGTAAGTTTATTTATTTATTTTTGAGACAGAGAGTGTATGTGTGCACATGCACGCATGTGGGGTTGGGGCAGAGAGAGAGCGAATCCCAAGCAGGCTCTGCACAAAGCTCAATGCAGGGCTTGAACTCACAAACCATGAGATCATGATCTGAGCTGAAGTCAAGAGTTGGCGTTTAACCAACTGAGCCACCCAGGTTCCCCTATGATCACTTTAGAGGAAGCCCCATTTCCTGCTACCATTCCTAGGAAGCGTTATAAACTGCATTCATATTTTCTCTCCTTTTGAAAATGTTGCCGAGCTCCCTGCATCAGCCCAGGGCATCTCTTCAACTTCAGCTCCTTTATAGCTAACGAGTATTCTCAAAATTTGCAATGATCTCTGACCTTCCATTTTCATTCCAAACACCCATGTTTCAGGCATATACAGGTGTGTGTATATATATATATAGCAGGACATATAAAAAGATTAGCTCCTGTATTAATTAGGTAGGCAAATGCAGTAACAAATAAATCTAAAAAAAACCTTTTTTGCCCAAACATAATGGAAATTTCCTGTCTACTCACATAAACAGTCCAAAATGGTCCTAGGCCAGCAAGACAGCAAAGGCCTTGCCATCTTCAGTACATTCTTTCCAGGGCCATTGCAAGAAAGAATAGGGGGCATCACATAGTGGGAGATTTCTATGGGTGGGGCTTGGGTGTGGCACACATAACTTCTATTCATATTCCATTGGCTAGAACTCAACCATGAGGTTACATGTAACTGCGGGTTGTGTGCCCAGAAGAATGAAGAGATTGGGATTCGGGGAGCATCTGGTAGTTTCTGCCACTACCTCCAAATATAACACCCAAGTCATGGATATAAATGGGGTCCCCATAACATTTCTCTGGCTCTTCCCCTCCACCCACTTATACTGGATCTCCAGCCCCATGTTCATAAACACTCTTGTCTGTTATCACCCGGCAACTTCTTCACCATCTACTCTAGGAACTGTAACATGTCCTGGAAGGAACCTCCTGCTATTACCCGGAAGACTAGTAAAGCCTAAATCTGACAGTAATGTAAAGTGAGGGAAGTGGAAAAGTTAATTCATGTAATTGGGACCCACAAAATGGGAGTTGCCCCAGTGGTCAGGCCCAGGTCACAAAACTAAACCTAAGTCAGCCTGCACCTAAATGCCTCACTGTCAAAGAAACCCAATCGCAATCTTCCCAGTGAGCTTTAGCTTACCTTGCCCTTGTTAATAGGATCTGCTAGCCTTATGGAAACCCCTGACCTCCAAGTCAATCACGAGTAGCCTCTGCTGATGCTCTGTAAAACTTGTTGTTACCCTAACACCCCTTGAGAGAGTGCTATACCCCCCCGACCCCTGGATTGTTTTCTCTTCAATAAAAAACATCAAACTCACTACTAAATTGTTTTACTTTTACCGTCTGACCAAAGTAATATAAAGAGAGAAAAACATTTGCTTTTCTCTTTTTGGTTATTCCTTCTAAGAAGTACCAAGGCAAGTGTAGGGATACCAATGTCACACAGAGTTTTCTGTGACACTATTCCTGCAGCTTTTAAACACAGCCTCCTGGACTCAGGTATGAATTCATGAGGGCTGAGGTGAAGATCAACTTGAGGGACATGCACTGAGCAATAAGAATCCAGTCAGCAAGTCAGTGAGTTAGCAAATACTTATTAAGTATCTACCATGTGTCAGGCTCTGCTAAGCTCTGGATATATAGTGTAACAAAATGGACACAGTCTTTGTCATCACAGAAGTCAGTCTAGTAGTAGTCAGTCACATAGCTCTGGCCTTGAGATTTTGTTACTGACTTCAGCAGGTTCCTTCTTCCCTTTGGGTAAATTCTCTCCCAGGAGGCTCTTAGTGAAAATAGATTGCTGATACAGCCACCTCACCCATTCACCAGAGAGAAACAGATATGTATGAATGCCAAGTTAGGCTGGCATCATGACATAACTGAAGCCATCAGAATGGATGAGGCCACTGAGAGAAAATATGTCAAAGCAGAGGCTATGAACTAACAGACTACGACCCAAGCTTGTCAGCAATGTGTGTGGTCTGCCTTGTATTCTATTGGCCTACACAGCATTTTTAAAGATTTTTGTAATTAGTGGTCAATGATGGGGTTTTGGAGTGATGGTGGGGTTCAGAGCTGACAGCCAAGAAAGAATTCTTGAAGATGTCTTTGGTGCAAAAAGGTGATTTTATTAGAGTGCAGAGCCAGGACCCGTGGGCAGAAAGAGCTGCACTGGGGTTGTGAAGAGTGACTGGTTACATACTATGGAGTTGAGGAGAGATAAAGTCAAGGGAAGTTTCTTAGAAGGATTTCCATATGCTAAAGAAGACACAGATTACTGGAGGCCTAGTTATTGTCAAGCTAAGGTTGATTTTCCCTCCAGCAAAGCTTTATCCTTAAGACTGTAGGGAGTTCTTGGAGATTAGGCTATTGACAAGATTACCCTTTTCTTGAAATATTACTAAGATATTTATAAACTGATGGAGACTCTATCAGTTTAACCATTTGTTTTCTGTCCTTTCCTTTGTTCTTGGGCAGCTAGGAATGCCTGAAGAATGTCACATATATCCCCAGCAGGGATATGTTAGCTCCTTCTTTGCCCTCAGCTTGCCTTATGGTCCCTCATCAGTCAACATTGAAAAACAGAAGGTTACACACAAACACACACACCTTTATTGCCAGCCTCTTTTGGAGAAAACAATATCTAGTCTGGAGTTCCACATAAGGCATCCACTATAGTTTTCCAAAGTCTCGATACTCCGTATTGTCCCTAACTCTGAGGTAGAGTCAGGTGTCATTTGTCACTGTACTTTTCTTAGAGAAAGAGTTAAGGGAACTATGTTTATAGCCCTGCATTTATCTAAAGTGGGAAACCAAAAATAAAACAAGTTCAAAATACTCAGAAAATAAGGGAGAAGACCTATTTCTTTTTTATTTTTAATATTTTATTTATTTCTGAGAGAGAGAGAGAGAGACAGCATGAGCAGGGGGAGGTCAGAGAGAGAGGGAGATACAGAATCTGAAACAGGCTCCAGGCTCTGAGCTAGCTGTCAGCACAGAGCCTGACGTGGGGCTCGAACGCACGAAGCGTGAGATCATGACCTGAGCCGAACCAACTGAGCCACCCAGGTGCCCCGAGAAGACCTATTTCTTTATGAAAATGAAGAATACCTACCAGATTACTATGAAGACACTATTATGGGAAGAAAAAAAAAGTATATATATATATATATATATCCTCACTTTTTCACATTATCTGCCTGACCTCTATAGCCTCTGAACTAGAGGAGGTGGGGTCTGATATAAAATAGGGGTTGAGGGATGTGGTATAATAAATATAGTTTTGAACTTCCTGAATGATAGAAGTGCCTTTTGTCTCTCATAAGGGACCAGTTTTGATAGTATGCCAATAATGAAGTGGCTTAGGATGGGGCCCCTAGACAGCTTCAGGGTAGGGCTGACCACCAGAAAGTCCAAGTGATTTAGAGGGCTAGAACTTTTAGCCCCTTCCACCAACCTCTGGGAAAGAAAGACAGGACTCTCTTTGAAAGAGAGAGAGAGGGAGAGTTCATGTGTACATGCATGAGCAGGGGAGGGGAAGAGAGAGAATCCCAAGCAGACTCCACAGTCAGTACAGAACCCTATATGGGGCTCAAACCCACAAACCTTGAGATCATGACCTGAGCCGAAATCAAGACTCAGACACTTAACCCACCAAGCCACTCAGGTGCCTCAATGATAGAAATTTTTGACAATTTACCAGGGTCCTTCCTCAAGCGACTTGGCCCCTCCTTTATTCAAGGCTTCTGGGTCTGTAAACTGGCTCATGTCTGGCAATTGATTCAGGGGCTGTGGCTCTACTCTTATGATTCAGATTAGACTTTTGTTCACTTGACCTAAGACTTCTGCTTATACAGATGAAGTAAGAATTCAGTTGGCTTCCTATCTATTTCATTTTTAGGAACACCATAATCAACTAGCCAATGTCATAGTTCTATGCAAATTCACATAGTTGTGACTGTTGCTTTGACTCTGCTGTCCATTTTAGTAACCATGTCCACCTTGCCTTTGGTGGTTGAAGGCCACCACTTGGCCCCGCCAATCCAGGATTCAATTACTCCCATTGTATTCTGGTTTCTCAATTCAGTTCCCACTGTGAGATCTGGCCTACAAAAAAAGAGCCATCACAGAACTCTTTAAAGATGCTGGGCCTCCACTCACAACCTTATTTCTCATTAGCAGTGGGGAAAGATACGTCTTTGGGACCCTCCCAGTGTGGTGAGTAGGTCTTCAATGGCAAATCCACTCCAACATTGCAATCTCCCGTAAGCCTTTGACTCCCTTCCTCGACATTAAACGAAGGCAGGTTGGGCATTTCTAATTCACTCACTGTGGGCCACCTTCTGGTCCCTGTTTCAGCCAATAAAACAAACTGTTAGAGCCCTTGCTGACTCCCTGAGCTACACCATTAAATTCAGAATGTCTGCTTACTAATGCTATAGTGAATTTGGCCTGATCTAACTATATGTTCCTTCCACCATTATCCCGCACCCTCAATATCTATTCCCATACAAGTTTTTTGGATGTCTGTCTGTATAAATTAGAAAACTCAGGTAGTTCTTTTAGAGTGTAAATTCACCTATTCTTTGGTCATACTTTATATCTCACCTTTAGGGGGCTGCTAGGACTTAACGTCTGGTCATGTGTCTTGAAGCAAAGAGGTATGGAGGGTGTGGATCCTGAAGGGAAGCAGCATTGTCTTCCTGTAGCAACTGCCTGAGGAAAAGCCATTGCAGTTAATGCCCTCAAGTAGGGGTGAGGGCTTGGAGCTGAAGAAGCTGCTTCCATGTTGGGGGCGGGGGTGGCGGTGAGGAGGCTTTTCCTCTGACAAAGATTTATCAGGACTTAGGGCTTCAATGTCCCTAGCTGAGTGTCTGAGAGTTCAGCTTGCTTGGCAATTCAGCAGGATAAGAGTCTGCATTTGATTTTCAGCAACCTTAGCCCCAAGCCTACAGGAGATAAGGGTGTCCTGAAGGGCTGTCATTACATGGTGCTTACACTGGGAATTCCAATCCCTGAGCTCATCTTTTTCTTTCACCATGTTGGCCAGTAATGTTGGGAGCAACCAACCAACCTCATCATGATCATTACTTTTCCAAAAATGTTAGAAAGTATCATATATATAGTCACACACACCCCTCCTTGCCTCTTATAAGTGGTTAAGAGTATCTCCATTGTCAGATCACACCATGGACTGTCAGTGGTCTCTTTCCTACGAGAGTCATTTCTCCCTTTCCATTGGCTTTGTTCATAGATATCATTTCAGATTTGCTTGTGTATTTCTCATCTTGGCTCTCAAGTAATATGGGGAAAGGAGTAAGGAAGTTCTTCAAGCGAGTTGGCAGTTTCAAAGCAATCATGTTGCATCAGGATATTTTCTAACCAAATTGATGTATCATCTGCATATGATAACACACTTCTTATCATATCTCTCTTCCTTTTTCCCCCCCTCTTCCTCTTTTTATGTGTCTCCCTCCTCCCCCTTCCTCCACCTCACTATTGGAAAAGTACATCATCTAGTCCTCCATGTGGCTTTCAGAATTTACAGGTATATTTTATTTAGATATTTGGTATTTGGTTATCTCTGTTCAACTATCTAAAATCAACAGTTCATAAAACTGGCTGGGGCAGGCCCTCCTTCCAATCTCTGCCTTACTTCCAGGCAGTTTTTTCCCATTGAGAGTCTGGGAAACAGAGTACAAGGTAAAGATGGCTGAGGCGCCTGGGTGGCTCAGTCGGTTAAGCGTCTGACTTCGGCTCAAGTCACAATCTCGTGGTTCGTGGGTTCCAGCCCCACATCAGGCTCTGTGCTGACAGCCAGCTCAGAGCCTGGAGTCTGCTTCAGATTCTGTGTTTCCCTCTCTCTCTGACCCTCCCCTGCTCACGCTGTCTCTCTCTCTCTCTCTCTTTCAGAAATAAATAAAACATTAAAAAAAGAAAAGTAAAGATGGCACCTGCATTGGCTCCCCAGATGTGGGGCATTCTGGGACTTTGTTGAAGGGCGTTCTCTCCTCCAACCATGACACACCTGTGCTCCTAATCTTCATTGTCCCAGCAAAGGATGTGTGAGTAGGTCTCTTAGGGGCTTCTCACTTATCTTTTCTTTAGAAAAGTATTTTTGTTTTGTTTAAGTTTCTTTTTAAGAGAGAGAGAGAGAATGCACACATGAGTGGGAGAGGGGCAGAGAGAGAGAGAGAGAGTCTGAGGATCTGACGCAGGCTCTCTTGTCAGCACCGAGCCAACAATGTGGGACTCCAACTCACAAGCCATGAGATCATGACCTAATCTGAACTTGATCGCTTAACCCACTAACCCACCCAGGTGCCCCACTTCTCACTTACTTTTGGAGAAATGTATGACTCCCTGGATATCTGGGAAAGTATCTGCTCCAGGTGTCCTCTCTTATTTTGGTCCAAGGTTTCATTATGTTTTGCAGATACTCCTTTTAGTCAATGATTTGGGCTGTAGCCACATTCTAATTTTATTGCAGATGGGGTGTTCTTTTCTAATATTCATTTCATTGTTAATTTTGGTATTTTAGGAAGTGAAAAAAACATACCTTTACTCCACCAACTTTTATTGAAACTTCCTTACCCTTAAACTCTATCTTCTCTTGACTTTCCAGGTCTTACTCTTTCTTGATTTCTGCTTACTGCTTGGGCTCCTTCTCAAGCTCCTCTATCTGCCCTGTACATTTGGATGTTCTCCAGGATTCTCTCTTTGGTCCTTCTCCATGCCTTCAGTGTGTGTTTTTCCAATACCACAAGGCAATTCTCCAATTCTCTATGGACACCGACTAGGTGTCCTACAAAAATTAACTCAATTCTAATACCATCTATCTGGAGATAGTGTCAGATCCTACAGGTGAAGGCTCAGTCCCACAGGACTGCCCCCGCAATTGTAAGTCCATGTTGTTACCTGCACTTCTGACTGACTGGCTATAAGTCAGAAGTTCCAGGGCACCTGGGTGGTTCAGTCCATTAAACATTTGACCAATTTCAGCTCAGGTCATGATCTCACGGTTCATGACTTCAAGCCCCACTTCAAGTCCTACACTGACAGCAAGGATTCTCTCTCTGCTTGGGATTTTCTCTCTCCCTCCCTCTCTCTCTCTCAGCCCCTCCCCTGCTCACTCTCTATCTCTCTCTCAAAAAATAAACTAAAAAAAATTGTTTTTAAATCAGAGGTTACACACCCCTTCTTGGATTTGATTTGTTTTCTAGACTGTCTCATAGAATTCAGAGAAATGTTTTCTTCTGATGACTGGTGTTAAAAACAAAACAAACAAACAAAAAAAAAAAAACAAGTTGGGGCACCTGGGTGGTTCAGTCAGTTAAGCATCTGACCCTTAATTTTGGCTCAGGTCATGATTTCATGGTTTTGAGGGTTTGAGTGCTGTGTCAGGCTCTATGCTGCTAGCCTGCTTGGGATTCTCTCCCTCTCTTTCTGCCCCTCCACTACTTGCTCAAACACACTCTCTCCCCTCTCTCAAAATAAATGAATTACCTTTTGCAAAAAAAGACATATTAAAAAAATAAGTTAAAAAACAAGCAAATTTGAAGACCTGATTGGCTTTATCAGCCAATCATGAATTGGGTAGCATCCCATCTAGCAAGTAGAGGGGAGCTCCACTGACCTAAACAAAGATTTTATAGGCAGAGAGAGGGGAAGAATAAGAAGAAGAAGAAGAGGAAGAGGAAGAGGAAGAAGAAGAAGAAGAGGAAGAGGAAGAGGAAGAGGAAGAAGAAGAAGAAGGAGGAGGAGGAGGAGGAGGAGGAGGAGAAGAAGAAGAAGACGACAGTGGAGGAGGAGGAGAAGAAGAAGGAGGAGGAGGAGGAGAAGGAGAAGGAGGAGGAGGAGAAGAAGAAGAAGAAGAAGAAGAAGAAGAAGAAGAAGAAGAAGAAGAAGAAGAAAGAAAGAAAGAAAGAAAGAAAGAAAGAAAGAAAGAAAGAAAGAAAGAAAGAAAGAAAGAAGGGAATTTATTAACAAGGAAAGCATTGGTTAGATGAGGCTGTCCCCCTAAGGGGAAAGGAAGTGGTTTATCAATAAATTTCCTAATTTTGACCAAGAAATTCCATGTTGACTGGCTAAAGATTACATTATGATGGGGGGCTGGGGGGTAGGGGTGGAAACTGCAGTTAGGTTAGGTATTAAGTGTTGGTTTTTACTGACTTGGAGCCTTAACCTAAGTGATGTCATGTTGGGCCTATGGTTTTCTTTCTAACACCAATTTATTATGAAGGATATTATGAAGAATACAGATGAACAGCCAAATGAAAAGGTACCTAGAATGAGGTCCGGGGGTGCCTGGGTGGCTCAGTTGGTTGAGTGTCCCATTCTTGATTTCAGCTCAGGTCATGATCTCCTAGTTCATAGGATCAAACCCCGAATTGGGCTCTGCGCTGACAAGAGTAGAGCCTTCTTGGGATCCTCTCTTTCCCTCTCTCTCTGCCTTTCTCACTCTCTCTCTCTCCTCCAAATAAATAAATAAACTTAAAAAAAAATAAAAAAAGAATGAGATCTGGAAAAGTCCTGAGTGCAGGAGCCTCTGTCCCCAGGAAATCGAGGTGCACCACCCTCCCCAGATGCAAATACGTTCACCAATCCAGAAGCTCATCAAATTTAATTGTTCAAGAGCTTTTTTTTTTCTTACTGGGTCAATGGTTTATTATAAAAGGGAACAATCAGACACAGCCAGATGGAAGAGATGCATGTGGGAAGGGGTGCACCCCTCTCCCAGAACCTCCACATGTTCTGGAAGCTCTTAGAATCCCATACTACCAGGATTTTTTGGAGGCTTCATCATGTAGGCGTGATTGATTATTAACTCTATTTTCAGCTCTTCTCCCTTCTCAAGAGATGAGAAGGTGGGGCTGAAAATTCAAAGCTTCTAATCCTGACTTGGTCTTTCCTGTGACTGGCCTTCATCCCGGAGCCCATCCAGAGTTGCCTCATCAGAACAAAAGATATTCCTGTCACCCAGGAAGTTACAAGTTCCTATGTCAGGAAAAGAGGTCAAAGATCCATTTTAAAATAAGAGATGCTCCCAGTATTCTTCTCACTCAGGAAATTACAAGGGTTTTAGGAGATCTGTGCCAGGAACTGTGGAGGCCAATATACATCTTTCCTATTATCTCACATCATGGTACCCGGTATGCAGCTATTAACCTAGCACACACTTCTTTATTTTATTTTTTTAAAATGTTTATTTTTGAGAGAGAGACAGAGCATGAGTGGGGAAGGGGCAGAGAAAGGGATACACAGAATGCAAAGCAGGCTCCAGGCTCTGAGCTGTCAGCACAGAGCCCGATGTGGGGCTGGAACTCACAAACCGTGAGGTCCTTACCTGAGCCGAAGTTGGATGTTTAACCAACTGAGCCACCCAGGTGCCCCCACTTCTTTATTTTAATATCATTTAGGAAAGACAACCAGGAGCAGTTTGCTTTTATCTGGCAAGGCCAACAATACAACCTTCACTGTCTTACCTCTCAGAGGCATATCAAGTCTCTAGCTTTATGTCATAATTTAGTTCTCAGGGATCTTAATTGCCTTTCCCTTCCACAGCATATTACACTTGTCCATTACATTGACAGCATTATGCTGATTAGGCTTAAAGAGCAAGAAGCAGTCACTACTCTAGACTTACTGATAAGACATTTGTATGTCAAAGAGCAAGAAATAAATCCAACAAAAATTTGGGAGCCTTTTACTTCAGCATAATTTCCAGGGGTCCAATGATGTGGGACATTTGGAGACAGCCCTTCAAAGGTAAAGGATAAGTTATGTCTGGCTTCTCCTACAATCAAAAAAGAGGCAGAATGCCTAGTGGTCCTCTTTGGATTTTGGAGACAACATATTCCTCATTTGGGTTTGTTACTCTAGTTCATGCACTGAGTGGTTCCAAAAGCTGCTAGCTTTGAGTAGGAACCATGGTAACAGAGGACTCCGCAACTCGTCTAGATCGCTGGGTGAGCTGCTCTTCTTCGGGCAGATGATCCAACAGATCCAATGATGTTTAAAATGTCAGCATTGCTTTAATGACGCTGTTTGAAGCCTTTAGCAGATGCCCATAGGAGGATGATAGCATAGGCCTTTAGGATTTTGGAGAAAAACCCTGACACCCTCTGCGGATAACTACTTTCTTTTGAGAAACAGCTCTTGGCCTGCTACTGGGCTTCAGCAGAGACTAAACACTTAACGTGTGCCACCAAGTTACCATACCATCTAAGCTGCCCATCTTGAACTAGGTGTCACGTGCCCACCAAATCATAAAGTTGGGCATGCACCACAGTACTCCATCATCAAATGGAAGTCGTATATGCATGACTGGGCCCTCGTAGGCCCTGAAGACATTAGTAAGTTACATGAAGTGGCCCAAATGCTCATGGTCTCATTCTTGCTACATGCCTTCTGTCTCCTAGCCTGTACCTATGGCCTCATGGGGGAGTTCTCTACAATCAATTAAAAGAGAAAGAGAAGACCTGGGTCTGGTTTACAGATGGTCCTACACAATATGTGGACACTATATTCAAATGTGAATAGCTACTGCCCTATAAGCCCCTTTCTGGGACATACCTGAAGAATGATGGTGAAGGGAAATCCATCCAGATGGCAAAACATAGAGCCATGCACCTGGTGGTTTACTAAGCTCGGAAGGAGAAATAGCTAGATGTGCAATATATACCAATTCATGGGCTGTGGTCACTGGTTTAGTGATGCCTATAAGGAACACATTGGAAAATTGGTGACAAAGACATATGGGGAAGAGGTATGTGAATAGACCTCTCTGAATGGCCAAAAACCATGAAGATATTTGTGTTGCATGTGAATGCTCACCAAAGGGTAACCTCAGTAAAGGCTGATTTTAAGTATCAAAAGTAAAGAATAACCCATTCTGTGGATAGCAGTCAGCCTCTTTCCCCAGGCACCCATCATCACTCAATGAGCCTATGAATAAAACAATCATGGTGGCAAAGGTGGAGGTTATGCATGAACGCAAGCAACATGGGCCTCGACTCCCCAGGGCTGACCTGGTTGTATGCACTGCTGAATGGCCAAACTGCCAACTGCAGAAACCAACTCTAAGTCTCCAACATGGCACCTTCCCAGGGGTGATCAACCTTTCCAGGGGTGATGACTAGTGGTTACATTCTATCGCTTCCATCATGGAAGGGCTAGCATTTTTTTCTTACTACAAAGAGAAACCCTGAATATGGATTTGCCTTCCCTACACACAATGCTTCTGCCAAAAACTACCTACCATCCATGAACTTACAGAATGCCTTATTCATCATCGTGAATGAATAGCATTGCATTTTATCAAGGAACTCACTTCGTAGCTAAAGAAGTATAACAGTGGGCCCATGCTCATGGAATTCACTGGTCTTATCATGTTCTCTACCATCCCAAAGTAGCAGCTTGGTAGAATGATGGAATGGCCTTTCAAAGACTTCATTATAGGGGCACCTAGGTGGTTCAAGTGGTTAAGCAGCTGACTTCAGCTCAGGTCATGATCTTGCAGTCTGTGAGTTTGAGCCTCGCATTGGGCTCTGTGTGACAGCTTAGAGTCTGGAGCCTGCTTCCAATTCTGTGTCTCCCTCTCTCTCTGCCCCTCCCCTGCTTGCTCTCTGTCTCTTTCTCTCTCAAAAACAATAAACATTAAAAAAGATTTTTTTAAAGACTTCATTACAGCATCAGCTAGGTGACAATACCTTGCAGGGTTGGGGCAAAAAGTTGTACATGCTTTGAATCAGTTTCTGATATACAGTGCTATTTCTCCCATGCCAAGATTCACAGGTCCGAGAATCAAGGGAGAGGAAAAGGGAGTTGCATCACCCACTACTAACTCACTAGCAGAATTTTTGCTTCCTATTCCTGTATCCTTTTACCCTGCTGGCCTGGAGGTCTTAGTTCCAGAGGGAGGCATGCTTCCAACCGGGAGACACAATGATCCCACTGAACTAGAGTTAAGACAGCTACCCAGTCACTTGGGACTCCTAATGCCTCCAAATCAAAAAGAAGGAATTTATTGAGTTAGCTGGGCTGACTGGTCTTGACCATCAAGGGGAAACTGGAGTGATACTCCACAATGGAGACAAGGAAGAGTATGTCTGGAATACAGGAGAGCCCTCAGGGCTTCTCTTGGTATTACCGTGCCCTGTGATTAAGGTCAATGGAAAACACAACCAAATCCAGGCAAGATTACTAACTGTGGGGTATCTGATCAGATGGGGGCCACCATATATGGGGCACTCTCATCGGGTGGGGGCTGGCAGCATATGTGCTGAAAGAATTCACCCGAGGCATAACAAAAGGGATAGAAGTTTATTGAATACACCCACGAGGGAGTGGCGGGCAGGACAGCAGAGAAGAGACAAGGTTGCGGTAGTTATAGGACAGTTATAGGACAGAGTGAGAAAGTATGGGAACTATGGGATATTCCCTTTTTTTGGTAACTGCTCCTGGTTTTAAGTAGTTCATTGGTTAGTTAGGGCGTGCTGTTATTCTGAGGGTCCTATTCTAAGGGTCCCTTAATGAGCCTATTTGCATTCAGCTTGGTGATCTCTGTGGGCCCTTTTGTCTTACTCTACACTCATGGCCCAAACCCCTCAGGAATGAAGGTTTGAGTCATTCCACCAGATAATGAACCCACAGCCAACTGAGGTGCTTGCTAAAGGCAAAGAGAATACAGGATAAAGGAAGAAGGTAGTTGCAAATACCAGTTATGACCATGTGACCAGTTACAGAGATGAAGACTGTAATTGTCATGAGTATTCCTCCTTATTTTGTTATATATACATATATCTTTGTTTTCTTCTCTCTTATATCATAGTACTTAAGGGTTTTTTAAGTTTTACATCATAGTATTTACGTTATGAGATATCAAGAAGAGTAAACATCTCTCAATGACTTTACCTCATCTTCTAGTGAAGAGATTGGTATGTTTTCAGTTGTACACAGGATCCTTGTACTGTCTTAGATGGAAATATAACCTTGCTGTGGTCTTTATGTGGAGAATAAGTATGGTTTAAGGAGATCAATGTGAATGCCAAGTTGATGAGGGATGGACTTGCGATGGTTAATTTTGTTTTAAGTTTATTTATTTTTGAGAAAGATAGAGAATGAGCAGGAGAGGGGCAGAGGAGGGAGGAGACAAAAAAATCCTAAACAGGCTCCTCCCTATCAGCACAGAGCCTGATGTGGGGCTCGAACTCATGAACTGTGAGATCATAACCTGGGCTGAAACCAAGAGTTAGTGGCTTAACTGACGGAGCCACTAGGCACCTCATGATGGTTAATTTTCTGTCAACTTGACTTGGCTTTGAGGTGTCCAGATATTTGGTTAAACATTATTCTGGGTCCCTAAGAGTGTTTCTGGATGAGATTAACTATTCAGTTGGTAGACTGAGTCAAGCAGATTGCCCTCCCCAAAGGGGATGGGCCTCATCCACTCCTTTGAAAGCCTGAATGGAACAAAAGGCTGAGTAAGGGAAAATTTGTTCTCTGCCTATCTTCAAGCTAGAACATCAGTCTTCCCTTGCCTTCAGACCTAGACCCAAACTATAGCTTATACCATCGTCTCTCCTGGTTCTCAGGCCTTCCTGGGTCTACAGTTTGCTGACTACAGATCTTGGGACTTCCCAGCCTCCATATTCACATGAGCCAATTCCATAGATGGATATCGATAGATAGATAGATAGATAGACCAATCGATCGATCCTACTGGTTTTATTTCTCTATAGAACCCAGACTAGTACAGAAGCTCAAGCATGTTCTTTAAACATATAAAACTATTACAAAAATTGATTATCCAAAAGTGTTTTATAGGGGCACCTGGGTGGCTCAGTCGGTTCAGCGTCTGACTTCAGCTCAGGTCATGATCTCACAGTCTATGGGTTAGAGCCCCACATCAGGCTCTGTGATGACAGCTCAGAGCCCAGAGCCTGCTTCAGATTCTGTGTCTCCCTCTCTCTCTGGCCCTCTCCCGCTCACTCTCTGTCTCTATCAAAATAAAATAAAGACATAAAAAAAAAAATTCAAAAGTGGGGCGCCTGGGTGGCTTAGTCGGTTAAGCGTCCAACTTTCGCTTAGGTCATGATCTCGCGGTTCGTGGGATCGAGCCCCGCTTCGGGCTCTGTGCTGACTGCCAGCTCAGAGCCTGGAGCCTGTTTCAGAGTCTGTGACTCCCTCTCTCTCTGACCCTCCCCTGCTCACGCTCTCTCTCTCTCTCTCCTAGAAATAAATAAAAATATTTAAAAAGAATTCAAAAGTGTTTTTTAAAGTAAACCATTTAGGGGGCACCTGGGTGGCTTGGTCGGTTGAGCGTCCGACTGCGGCTCAGGTCATGATCTCAGGTTTGTGGATTCGGCCCCGCATCAGGCTCTGTGCTGACAGCTCAGAGCTTGGAGCCTGCTTGAGATTCTGTGTCTTCCTCTCTCACTGACCTTCCCCTGCTCACACTCTGTCTTTTTCTGACTCTCAAAAATAAGTAAACATTGGGGCACCTGGGTGGCTCAGTTGGTTAAGCTTTCAACTTCGGCTCAGGTCATGATCTCATGGTTTGTGGATTTGAGCCCCACGTCAGGCTCTGTGCTAACAGCCAGCTCAGAGCCTGGAGCCTGTTTCAGATTCTGTGTCTCCCTCTCTCTCTCTGACCCTCCCCTGCTCACGCTGTCTCTCTCTCTCTCTCAGAAATAAATAAAACATATAAAAAAAATTTTAAATAGTAAACATTAAACAAATTTTTAATAAATAAATAAAGAAAACCATGTATATAAATATTTTTAATTTTTTTAGAAGAATCCTTTTAAGCTTATTTGTTTTTGAGAGAAAGAGCATGTAGGGGAGGGGCAGAGAAAAAGGAGGAGAAAGCTATCTCAAGTAGATTCTCCACTATCAGCACAGCACCTGACCCAGGGCTTAAACTCAAGAACCTGGAGATCATGACCTGAGCTGAAATTGCGAGTCAGATGCTTAACCAATGGAGCCACCCAGGCGTCCCTAGAAAAATATTTTTTTAAATCAAAGAGGGAGACTGCTGGGTCTCCAGGGTGGCTCAGTCAGTTAAATTCCTGATTTTGGCTCAGGTCATCATCTCATGGTTCGTAGGGCTGAGCCCCATCTCAGGCTCTGCACTGACAGCAGAGATTTTCTGCTTGAGATTTTCTCTCTCTCTCTCTCTCTCTCTCTCTCTCTTTCTAAATAAACAAATATTTTTTTAAAGAGGGAGAAATAAATAAATAAATAAATAAACTTTTTTTTAAAAAAGAGGGAGACTGACTTACCTAAGATCCCACTAAATTAAGCATGAAGGGTAGAATGGGGATGATAGAAATCTAGAAGGACAAAGTGAAGGAGAAGGAGAACTTCAACTACTTTCATTTTGATCTCAAACTTTCCAACTGATTGAGTTCTTTCAAGCTTATCTCTTAACTCAGGCAAAAGACCCTGCGAACAAAACGCCACTTGATGAGAAACAAAACTATCTCTTCAAGGACCACCCTGAGCCAACAAGACCCCGCCCGAAGATAAAGATTGACCTTTTACTACGACCTTTGTCCCACATTTGCCTTATATAAACCTAGAAGTATTTACAGCACTTTGGGGAGACAGACTTTAGCCTGTGTCTCCCTAGTGTTGGCTTCACTGAAATAAATTCCTTTTTTATTTCACTACCACACTTCGTGCCTTGGGTTTGGTCAGCGTCGAGTGACCAAACCTAGTCTGTTTGGGACCCCCAGAACCATGTGGCTCTGGCACCCCTGCACCCTAGTTGCAAATAGAAGAAGAGACGTCAGCAGACGAAACATTTAAACACATTTTTGGACAATGGAAAGGAAATGGGGTGGGGGTAGATGATACAGCGGTGGGGAGGGGGGTCATTGGCAGGGGGCCAAAATGGAGCTCTGAAAGCCTAGACTCAAGCCTTCCCACCCCCAATTACAACTAGTTAAATATCCAGCCCCACCAGCACCAGGCAGGTAATTGATGCTATATTATGAGAAAACGGATGTGAGAAACACCAGACTCTGGAACAGTAGGCATAGCAAAGAACAAGGGAGAGATCTGGAGCTAAAAACTTCTGGAGGAGACAGACAGTTCCCTCTCTGAAGAAACGAAAGAATTCTAGGGGTGCCTGGGGGGCTCAGTCGGTTAAGGGTCTGACTTTGGCTCAAGTCACTATCTCACAGTTTGTGGGTTCAAGCTCCATGTCAGGCTCTGTGCTGACAGCTCAGAGCCTGGAACCTGCTTCGGATTCTGTGTCTCCTTCTCTCTCCGCTGCTCCCCTGCTTGTGCTGTCTCTCAAAAATAAATACATGCAAACATTTTTAAAAAAAGAAACTGAAGAATTCTTAAAGAATAAACCCTCCACATACGGACATTTGGGAGTTTCTCAACAGAAAAGAGAGCTCCCAGACCAATCACTTTCAGTGAAATTCACCAGTCAGCAAGCGCTACCCAATATCTATGCAATCATCCCTAGATCCAATCAACTTTGTAATTTCTTATTCGTATATGAAAGGACACACTGTCTGTCATTCTTAAAACAGACCAAAGAAACAAAGAAACAGAACTGCAGAGGAAAAAGGGAAAATGCAGAGAACAAAAAGACAATGACAAGTACAAATAAATAAGAAAAGAAACCTTCCCCCCACAAACCCCTAATTAATGTTCTCCAGGCTAAGATAGCAGACTGCGTCCATAAAACAAGAATGTGCCTGGCTGGCTCAATCAGTGGAGGTGCAGCTCTTGATCTCGGAGTTGTAAGTTCCAGCCCCGTGTTAGATGTAGAGATTACTTAAAGATAAAATCTTTTTAAAAAAAGAATTGTATGGGGGAAAAAAGTATTTCCAGCATAAAGTAAGACTTCTTGGAAATTAAAAATATGAGACAGAGAAGGGAAAGTAAATGTAACTAAACAAATCGTGAAAATGGATACCAAATTCTAGTGGGGACAAAGACTGAGGGGTTAGTGTATTAGTCAAGATAAGTTGAAGCAGTAACTTTAAATCTTGTGGTTTAAAACCACAAAGGTTTATTTACTGCTCAAGCCAAGTCTAGAGGTCCATCCTCTACCATATGAGCTATGCCATACAGAACATACGGCCTCCACAAGCTTACTACAGCAAGGGAAGAGAGACATTTGGGAGTCACTCCAGCTCTCTATCACTTTGGCCAGGAAATGACACTTCATTTCTGCTTGTAGCCCAACGGTCATATCTAGTCACATGGTCCCAACCTGACTCCAAGGGAGTTGAGAAGTCGTAGGCACATGTGTGGAAATTGAGTGAGCACCAACCATCTCTACCATCGTGAGAAAGTGAGGCTGTACTCACAAAATTATGGTAGGGAAGGAAAGGAAAAAGAGGGTGGTAACTTCAGAGAAAGCCAAGGTTTCTAAGACAGGAAGCTCTGCTGATGATAACAGAGATCCAAGAGCCGGTAGGAAGATGGGAAAGAAGGAAAGGAGGAAGAAAGGGGAGAAGAAATAGAAATAGATACTGAGATTGTTATAGAAAGAGGGACGGGGAAAAGCAGCAATAAGGGAAGAGCGATTTCACTAACATGTTTTGTTTATTTCCGTATGAACACTTACTTCCACTTCACTGTATAATTATCTCTTCACGTCTCTCTTCCCACCAGACACATGTTAAGTGAAAATAACACAGAGCTTTCTTGAGGGCAGGGACTCTGGAACGGTAAGAAGAATGAAGAGAATGTGGCTGACCAAACCCTTGAAGAGAAAAGAAAATAGGCACTTGTTGTGTCAACATAGAAACAGCCCTGGTCTCATGCCAACCCTTCTCTTGAAACACCAGAAGCTCAAGAAGGGGCAAACGTGCTACCTAATTGTATAACACAAAGAAAAACCAATTTTCTACATTTTGAAACAAGACAGCTTTAACAAATATATTTTGCTTACTCAACAAATCAGACATGTTAAAGTTTTTTTTTTAGTTTATTTATTTGTTTTGAGAGAGAAAGATCAGGAAGGGGCAGAGATAGAGGGAGAGAGAGTCCCAAGAAGGCTCTCACTCCTGCTCTGCGCTGAGCCCTCCCTAGGGGCTCGATCCCACAAACCATGAAATCACGGCCTGAGCCGAAACCAAGAGTCCGACACTTAACTGACTGAGCCACCCAGGCGTCCCAAGGATCTCAAATAACATCTAGCCAAACACTTCCATTCAGCAAACTCTAATAAAGTTAAAGGTGTGCATAATCCATAATTTCCCTTCTGGTTACAAACACTAGAGAAATCTTTTCTAAACTGAGGATCATGAACTACTGGTAGCTATTGATATCAAGTTAGTGGATCCTAATCAACAACTTTTTTAAAGATTTTATTATTGAGATCTCTTACGGGAGATCTCAGTTAATTTAAAAAACAAAAACAAAAAAAGTTTGGAGTCACGTCACGGCCCTAGAGGAACTCGCACTGTTGCCTAAAGGAGAATGCCCACTGTAGCAATGCTTGTCATAAAATGAGACATAAATAAATAGGAAATGATGCAAGTGTTCTTCAACATGACCATGACAAATTAATGGTAGTAGAATCATACAATGGAATGTTACATCACCATAAAATGAATGGTTTAGTGCTACATGTAAAAACATGAATACATCTCAAAAAAGATGTTCAGAATAAAAACAATCTTCAAAATGATCCATTCACTGTAATACCATTAATATAAAGTTCAAAAGTATGCAAACTAAATGTTCTTTCTAGATGTACACAGTATGTAACATACAAAAATAGGCACACAGGGCACCTGGGTGGCTCAGTCGGTTGAACGGGTGAACGTCCGACTTCAACTCAGGTCATGATCTCACCGCTGGTGGGTTCGAACCCGTGTGGGGTTCTGTGCTGACTGTTCAGAGCCTGGAGCCTGCTTCGGATTGTGTGTGTGTGTGTGTGTGTGTGTGTGTGTGTGTGTGTGTCTGCCTCTCCCCCACTCGCACTCCATCTCTCTTTCAAAAATGAGTGTAAAAATTTTTTAAATAAATAAAATAAAATAAAAATAGGCATGGGATTGATAAATACGAAAGTCAGCAAAATGGTGACCTCTGAGAAGGGAAGGAGAGAGACGCCATGGGGAGGGATAATACCAGGCTCTTTAACTGTAAATGAGATGTTTGTTAATCTGGGGGGAGGTTCTCTTATTCTCAGCTATTCTGAATAATTTCACATATTTTTTGAATATTTCAATTTTTACTAATTATTCCTTAAAACGGGGGGAGGGAGGTGAACTTTAACAGACTTAAGTTTAAATTCTGTCTCTGCCATTTACTGGAAAAGGAACTTGCTAAGTTCCTTAATATCTCCAAGCCTCCATGCCTGTAAGACATCATAATAAAAAACATCCTGTTTCACAGCCAAATTAAGTGAAATAATATGGATATAAGAGCTTTATACCGCCAAAAGTGCTATAGAAATATAAGCAATAATTGTACTGGAATGTTCCACAAATTTCAGTTATTACAAGAAACTCTGTGTTTTTGTTACATACTCTCATAAGAACCTTGCTCCTTGCTTCAGAGCACTTCAGAGCAAAAGTGCTTGCAGTTAGATACACATGTATCACCGCTAGCTTTGGGCTCATCGTTACATTCCCCAGAGCCCAGCACAGTCCCAGGCACATGTAGCAACATGCTCTATGCACCTTTGTGCGTGTAACCCGAACGGTGGTTAGTTACACTGTAGGAAGTAAGTATGGGAAGCAACGTGGGTAGCAAGAACTCATTTTCTGTTTTCTGTTTCTAAACTGTTTGAACTTTTCCCATGAACCTACGTGACCTCAATAGTGGCGAACTAGTTCATTTTAAATGAAACGAATAAGGATTAAATCGGCGTATCTTAGTTTCATCGCCTCTCGGGGGCACGTGAGGTGTTAATACAGGAGATGACCTGAAAAGGGAGACACGAAATAAAAGGAGCAAGTTGCGGGGCGCCGGGCTCTCCCGACACCGTTGCGGAGTGCAGGCGGCGCGCCTAACGGTTTGAGAACGGCCCGGAGGTGCCGGTAGGAGGCGCTCGCGAGGCTGCCGCAGGAATTCCCGCCCTCTCCGTTACATGCCCCAGTAACCCCGGCGCGCCGGCGACCGAGAGTAACCTCGCGGTCGGGTGATGGACCCCCCCCCGCCCCGACTCTCGCCTGCTCCCAGCTCAGCCAATGGGAAGGCAGCGCACGAGCCGGCCGGACACTCGCCCGCCCCGACTCCTCCCCCAAGCAGTTAGAACCCACTTGTACAATCACCTCGCCGCCGGCTTTAGACTTTTCCAATCGCAACTCAAGTTCCCGATTCCAAGCCCCGCCCCCCGGCCTGCCCCGCGTTCATTCTCGGCGGGAGTCACCTTTGCTTTACAAACGTTCAGACCCGCCCTCTGCTTACCTTGCTGGGTTAGGCCCCGCCCCCTGCCCGGACAGGCCAATAGGCGGAGGGGCCTGGAGCCACTGGGCGGGCCAGCAGCCAATGCGCACGCCGTGGGCGGGCTCCGGGCCGGAATTGGGGGTGAAGCTACAGCGTTGTGCCCACATTCGGGGCGCGCGGAGCTGGGGGGTCCCTGGGGGACGCCCGGAGCTAAGATGGCGTCTGCAGCTGAGGGGGACGTGGGGACAGTGGCGGAGCTTGCGAGGGTGCTGCGATGGGGTTTCGAGGAGCTGAGCCTTAACAAGTTGGCGACGTCCCTGGGCGCGTCGGAACAGGCGCTGCGGCTCATCATCTCCATCTTTATGGGTAAGGACCCTCCTGCCTCGCTCCGCCCCCTCGCGGAGTCCCCGGGGAATAGGGACGTGACCTCCCCCACTTTCCGGAGCCACCCAGGAGGGCTTTCTGGGGTGCGGATGTGGATCCTAAATCACGCCAACCAGCTATCGAAAGGAAGACAAGTCTTCTCTCGAGTCTGGGGGTGTCGTGCCCTCTGAACCTCTTCACCTTTCACTTCGACCCCCTTTCAGAAGGACCCCTTCTGGCCCCTCATTTGGAGCCACCACCGTCTCATCATGCCACGATCTACCCCGTGTCCCCACGACCTATCCTTATTTGTCCCTCTCTTGAGTTCTACTCTCTGTCCATGTGTACTGCTGTCTGTTATTAATATCAACTCTCACACATGCGCGCTTCTTGTGGTAGGCAAAGGCCCCGTAACTTAGGTATTAGCTTTATGGGCCCGTAAGCCCCATATTCTATACTTCCATATTCGGAGCCTTTTTCTGCATTGCCAGCTTCCATTATACTTCTCTTTTCTGTCTTGTTTCTAATATTTTCTTATGCCATATTGATTCCCCCGCCCTTAACCACTCACCTGTCATTTACCCTGGAATATTATTTTAATACTGGGTTTGGGAAACAGGACTGACAACCCCCTTAAAAACTATGCTACTCCAAGCGTTTATTACCCATATGGTTCAAAGGATGTGATGTGTCTGACTTTATGTCACAACAAGCTATATTATAACTGGTTTATGGGCTTTTTTTTCACTGCATCTTTCCTCCATGGTTTTTAAGACATGGAAGCAGCCTGGCAAAATGATTCTTTAAAAAAGTGTGGACTTGGAAGGCAAGCAAGTCGAACCCACCTCTGCTGCTGCTTGCAAACTGTGGGACCCTGGGGAAGTCACTTAACCTCTCTGGGCTTCCATTTTCTTACCTATGAAATGAAAATAAGGTGTCCATAATAAGACTGCTGTAAAGCCCTGTAAGAGTTCAGAGGTCAAGATCTGATGCATAAATCTGTGAGTAGTTGGAAGGTTTTATGAAGGTTATGGGACTTCGGGGGGGGGGGGGGGGGGGGGGGGGGGGGGGGGGGGACGGCGGGGCGATCTAACCAAACAGCTCCAGGACAAGAGCAGATTAGAGATCAGAGTCATAAGAAGTTTGAGATAAAAGTTGGGCAGATGTGCCTTAAATGCTAGAAAGAAGTTTGTAATGTATCCAGTAGTCAGAGACATTGACATATAATATCACCTAAGGGTGTTAACTGGATCTAGATAATGTGAGAGGCATTAATTCATATTTAAACAACCTTGGCGACTAATGTAATTGTTACTTGCCTTTTACATATAAAACCAAGGTGATCTTCCTTTCTTCCAACTGAAGGTCACCTTTTCCCTCCCTCGTAGAATTGTTAAATTTTAGAGGTGAAAGGGACCTCAGTGTCTCTTAGATCTAACCCAGATTTATCAACATTCCAATCTAGGGTTCTTCACACCACACTGTCTTTGAACTTCTACTCCTTCAGCCTTGTTTCTGACCCAGTTATTTGTTGGGGTTGTAATTGGCAATTAAGAGTGTTTACATTCATTAGTTTGGAAGCTCACTGTTGATTTCTCAACTATAAATTAAGACCGTAACACAGGTAGCAACAAATTATTAGGGGCAACCTGTTAAATGGAGCTAGGGCTGGAATTAGGACTTGGAATTTGCCCCTTTTTTGTGGACATATTCGAATACTGCCTGTATGTTCCTGGTGGGCTACTGCTCTGTAGGTCCTGGGGCGTACAACTGACTGGGGCTTTGTTTTCTCTGTGTCCTTCTCTCCTCATTAGGGTGCGTTATCGAGTGATAAACATTGGGTGTAACACATTGCCAAACTCCTGAGGCCCCTTGCCGGTCTACCACTTCCCAGCAACTCCCTTCCTATCTCACAAGGGCTGTCGCCTCCAGTAACTCCAGCCTTTCTCACGTTTATGTTGATGTTGACTTGGGGCTTCACGTTGCCTCCTGTGAGCCATAGCTCTTCCATGTGGGTAGATAGGGCTCTGTTGTCTAGGTGTGGATTAAATATATATATATGCAAACACATTGATAAGCTTGTCACATGCCTGGAAGAAACAGTGCATTCTGGTTGTAAACGTTTTCCTCACAAAGTTATGATCATGTCTGTTTATTGTAACCTAGAAACCAGTTGCCTTTCAGTAATGGAGTTCCTGGTTCCGGAACTCTGCTGTGGGGGGGACCTGGGATACTGGAGGAAATCCTTGTCAGAGGTACCAAGAAGGCCTGTACTCCAAAATGACTTCTGACTCTCTTTCTACTACCTGAAGATTACTCTGTGTTAAAATCACTTAAATGCAGATACCCCAAGGGAAGAGTTAGGTATATCAAGCATTCACATTTGAGAAAAAAAAATTTTTTAATGTTTATTTATCCATTCAAGAGAGAGACAGAGACAGAGTGTGAGCAGGGGAGGGGCAGAGAGAGGGAGACACAGAATCCGAAGCAGGCTCCATGCTCTGAGCTGTCAGCACAGAGCCGGATATAGGGCTCGAACTCACAAACTGCAAGATCATGGCCTGAGCCAAAGTCAGACACTCAACCGACTGAGCCACCCAGGTGCCCCAAGCATTCACAGTTTAAAGTATGAATAACTTTTAATTCGATAGTGTCATTGCTCTTTCTTAACATCTTTTCCTACTTACATTCTGTGTACTGATCTTGGGGTGGGACATAGATCATTAAAGCAGTAGCTTTCAAACCTTTGTGACTCAGACCCATGGTGAGAAATATGTTTTATATCCTGACCCAGTCCACATGTACATTTATATATGTATTTGAAACAAGAGTTTCAGGAAACAGTACTTATCCTTACATACGCAGTGCATTTTTCTGTTTTGTTTTTTAGTAGTGTTTATTTATGACCCGCTAAATTGATTTCATGACCTATTAATGGGTTGCAAGTAGGTTGAAAAATCCCTAGTTAGAGGCTGTAACTTTTAATAGTACTTTAAGGAAAGGATAAGTTCATAAGGACTAGAGCACTGGAGTATTTTGAACAGCCAGAAGATGCCATTAAAGAGATGTGTCTATGTTTGTCCTTTGGGTGATTGCAAGGAATTTGGTGGCAGATGAACTTTGCTATGTTGCTGGCACATACTACCGGAAAATATTCCCCCTTCAACAGCCGGGGTTTATCACTCCTTAGGATACTTAATACCATGAATTTTTGCAAGTAAACTCAACAAAATATGCCTACTGTGAGTTAAGCCCTATGCCTGACCCTACAAGGGCATTGGTGCAGGATGAGTAACAGAGCCAGGCCCTCAAAGGTACAGCCCGTAGCTAGTGGGGAGGGAATGGGCCTGAGATAAGTACTCTAATAACCACAATAAAAGGCAGAACTCTAAGTGCCATGAGACAGTTACAAAGGTTGATGAGATTGAAAGATTGGGCCTTTAATGAACTTTGAAGGCTGAATAAGGTTCCAGCAGACTGAGATGGTAAGACAGAAGGAATGGAGTGAGCAAAGGGCTTGAGGTAGGAATGCGTGGTGACACGGTCAAGGACCAGGAAGTAGTCCACTTGGACTAAGGCAGGAGTTAAATAGAGAAGGTGTGGAAAGAAGACTGAACAGCAGAGCCTGGAAAGCCAAGGGAGGGGGGCGGGTAAGGGGAAAGCCAAGGATAGGGAACCAGTGGGTATTTGAAAGGGAGATAATGCGACCAGAGCTGTGTTAGGAAGATAACACAGCACACAGCGTAGGGTGATTTGAAGTAGACACAGACAAGTGGGGAAACCAATGAGGAAGAAGAATGATCTAGATGGTTCTGTTGGCTTGGAGGCAAAGTGGTTGCACCAAGTGGGGAACATAGGGATCTCACGTGAGATGTTTTAGGAGCACAGAGTCTTTTTTTTTCTTCTTTAATTTTTATTTGAGAGAGAGAGAAAGCACAAGCAGGGGAGAGAGGCAGAGAGAGAATCTTAAGCAGGCTCCACACTCAGCGCAGAGCTCCATCCTATGACCCTGGGAACCATGACCTGAGCCTAAATCGAGTCAGGCACTCAAATGACTAAGCCACTCAGTCACCCCCGGAACACAGAATGTTTTGAAAGGTAGATTCTGTATGCATGTTCGTCTACGCAGCTGCTCATGCCAGAAATCCAAGAACCAGCCTTGCCACTTCCTTTATCTCTCTCCCCGCATCCCAGTCCCCAGGTCCTATCAATACCAGCTCCGCACTGTGTCTCAAATGCATCTACTTTTCTCCATCACCACAGCTGCTGACTGTCACCAGAACCACATGAGTAGCCTCCTGACTGGTCTCTAATTCTGTCCTTATCCCTCCCAAAGCACGGAGGTCTGCTGCTGCCCCTTTCCTGCTCAGAACTCGTTTTAATAATTTTTTTTTTTTAAAAGAGAGAGAGAGAGAGAGGGTGGGGGCAGACAGAGAGGGTCCACGCTGAGCATGGAACCCAACGCAGGGCGCACAACCTAAGACTCTGACCCTGACCTGAGCTGAAACCAAGAGTCAGACACTCAACCGACTGAGCCACCCAGGCGCCCCTCACAACTTTTTAGCCACATGGCCTTAAGGCATTAAGCCCTCTCCTACCTCAGAGCCTGTGTACCTGCTAATGCAGCTGCCTAGAATTTTCTTCATTCATTCACCTGACAGACTTCTTTCATCTTTCAGGTCTCAGTTCAACTTGTCACTTCTTCGGAGAGTTCTTTCCTACCTGTCATTTTATATGATGTTCCCTGTTGCACTTTCTCATACTAACTGAAATTTCCTCTCAAGTGTATATTCCAATTTGTAATTATATATTTGCACATGAGACCAGAAACCATGTAAGCTTTGTTCACCACAGTATTCCCAGAGTTTAACAGTACCTGGTTTATGAAAGAGGCCCAAAAAGTATTTGGTGAATATGTGAATGAATGCCTTGGCAACAGATTAAATGGAGGATAAAGAAGCAGTTTATCAGTCCAGATGGGACACCTGGGTGACTCAGTCAGTTAAGCAATCTGACTTCTGCTCAGGTCATGATCTCACAGTTCGTGGGGTTGGAGCCCCGCATCAGGCTCCTACTGTCAGTGTGGAGCCTGCTTCAGAGCCTCTGTCTCCTCTCTCTGCTCCTCCCACTCTCTCTCTCTCTCTCAAAAATAAGTAAACATTTAAAACAATGCAATCTAGAGTGCCTGGCTGGCTTGGTTGGTAGAGCATGTGATCTCAGGGTTGTAAGTTTGAGCCCCAGATTGCACACAGAGATTACTTTTTTTTTTTTTTTTTTTTATTTTTTTTACAAATAGTTTATTGTCAAATTAGTTTCTACATAACACTCAGTGCTCATCCCCAAAGTGCCCTCCTTCATGCCCATCCCCCCCTCCCCCCCACATCCATCAGTCCTCAGTTTTTGTCAGCATTCAAGAGTCTCTCATGGTTTGCCTCTCTCCCTTTCCCCCACCATTTCCGCCCTTCTTCTCCCCCTTGGTCCTCCGTCAAGTTCCTCCTAATCCTCCTATACGTGCAAACATATGGTATTTGTCCTTCTCTGCCTGACTTATTTCGCTCAGCATAACACCCTCAAGGTCCATCCATGTTGCTACACATGGCCAGATTTCATTATTTCTCATTGCCATGTAGTATTCCATGGTATAGATAAACCACATCTTCTTGATCCATTCATCTGTTGATGGACACTTAGGCTCTTTCCATGTTTTAGCTATTGTGGAGAGTGCTGCTATGAACATTGGGGTACATGTGCTCCTATGCCTCAGCATTTCTGTATCCCTTGGGTAAATTCCTAGCAGTGCTATTGCTGGGTCATAAGGGAGTTCTATTGTTAGTTTCCTGAGGAACCTCCACACTGTTTTCCAGAGGGGCTGTACCAGTTTACATTCCCACCAACAGTGCAGGAGGGTGCCCGTTTCTCCACATCCTCGCCAGCATCTAGAGTTCTCTGATTGGCTCATTTTAGCCACTCTGACTGGCGTGAGGTGGTATCTCAGTGTGGTTTTGATTTGTATTTCCCTGATGAGGAGGGATGCTGAGCATCGTTTCATGTGTCTGTTGGCCATCTGGATGCACACAGAGATTACTTAAATAAATAAAATCTTGGGTTGCCTGGGTGGCTCACTCGGTTAGGCGTCTGGCTTTGGCTCAGGTCATGATCTCATGATTCGTGACGTGAGTTCGAGTCCCACATCAGGCTCTGTGCTGACAGCTCAGAGCCTGGAGCCTGCTTTAGACCCTGTGTCTCCCTCTCTCTCTCTGCCCCTTCCCCACTTGCTCTCTCTCTCTCTCTTTCTCTCTCCCAAAAATAAACATTTTTTAATGTTTTAAATAATAAGTAAACAAAATAGTAATAAATAAATAAAATCTTTTTTAAAAAATTCAGTCCTTCTACCTGGGTGACTGGAAAGATAGCATCTCACAAATGCAGAGAGGTCAAGAGGAGTGTTGATACTGTTCAGTGCCAGCCGTGGTTTAGTTTTGGATTTGCTTTAGGCTCCAAGGGCAACTCCAGGTGTCTTAGGAGTTGTGAAAACCAATCTTAAGTTCAGGAGAGAAGTTGGACTAAATATAGTGTCAGGAGTCAATATTGGCATCATAGTTGGATCAGGGAAGGAATGAAATGCCAAGGAAAAGCTGATGCAAGAGAGAAGAGAACCCAGTTTTTGTTACCTGAGTATGTTAACATTGCCACCCCATGTCGATAATAACAATTGCTAGCATTTATTAAGGATTTGGTACGTACCAGACATTGATGTGCTCAACAATACCCCACCTACACCTGCCTATTACTCATGAGATACTTGCAGTGCTGTTATCATTGCCCTTGTGCAGATAGGAAGCCTTCAAAGGTTAAGTAACTTGCCTAAGCTCATACCTGTTTCTCCCCAACTCTAAAATCCCTCCTCTTTACCACCCTGGGATTGCAAATGGCATGGGAGTGGAAAAGATAATGCCTTGGGTATCCTTGTCGCTTGTGTGGTTAAACCAATATATAATCAGCACATGAAATACCTCTCAGGGTCTGAAGCTGGAGCTGGCCAAATGGAGCAGATGGCCACCTGCTTAGTGTGAGTGCTGTAGTCTTGGCCGTAACGTGCCTCGGCTATTAGACTGATCAGAAATTGCACTTAAAGAGTAAGGATTCATTCCTCAGAGGTTCAGGTTAGTATCACTAAGGTTAACAACCTTTAAAGTCAAAGTACCATTCAGTTCCCTTTGGATCAAAGTCAGGTCTGGCCATTCAGAACTAAATCTGTTATTCAGTGCAAAAAGCCTTCTTCAGGTAGCACTGAAATTACAATGTGAAGAGACCAAAGCCAAGCCAGATGGAAATTAAACAGCATTAACTAAACAGATGGGACTTTTGACCATACCAAGCAGGGTCCAGACCTTCTACTACTAAAAAATAAGGGGGTTGTCTTAGAAGTCCAGTTATAGTCTACATTTTTAGACTTTGTCTTTATTCTGATTCATAGCCACAGATTTTATCATCACCTAAATCTTCCTGTTTGGAGATTTCTTTTAAATATATTTTTCCAGCTCCTTTTTATCTGCACTCCAGTATCTTACATTGTACAAAACTTCAAGTTTTGAATGCCACTATTACTCTTTTTTTTTTTTAAGTTTGTTTATTTTGTGAGAGAGAGAGTGCAATGCATGTATGTGCTAACTGGGGAGGGGCAGAGAGAGAATCCCAAGTAAGCTTTGCACTGTCAGCATGGAGCCCCATGCGGGGCTCGAACTCAAGAACTGTGAAGTCATGTCCTGAGCCAAGATCGTCTGATCCACCCTGATGGTACAGAGCCTGCTTGGCATACTGTCTTCCTCTCTCTCTCTCTCTCTATCTCTCCCCCTCCACCCCCTGCTTCCCTGCTAGTGCTCATGTGCTTTCTCTCTCTCAAAATAAATAAACCTAAAAAAATATTTGCAGGCACCTGGGTGTCTCAGTTGGTTAAATGTCCGACTTCTGCTCAGGTCGTGATCTCCTAGTTCGTGGGTTCAAGCCCTATGTCGGGCTGTGAGCTCTCAGCGAAGAATGAGAGCCTGCCTCAGATTCTGTTTCCCTCTTTCTCTGCCCGCCCCCCTTGCTTGTGCACTTGCTCACTCGCCTTCTCTCAAAAATAAATAAATAACATTAAAAAATACAAAACTCAAGAAAAAGAACAGCTCCATTAAAAAAATATTTGCGAATTTTTTTAAAAAAAGAATCATTTATTTGCAGAGGCATCTGTAAATCTGGGCCCATGAGATGATGTGTACCAGCTAATTTAACAAAAATAATTATATACCCCCTGACATTAAATCTGTCTGGACAGCCATCAGAACTCACCAGATGAGTTCATTGCAGCAGCCTTTTAAAAATGGCATTGGTCAAAAAAGAAATAAAATAAAAATAAAAATGGGATTGGTCTTCAAAAAAAAGGCATTTTAGCTGAACCTTAAAGGTTATGGAAGATTCTAGTAAGGGAGAGACGAAAGAGGAAGCTTTCCAGCTGCAGAAAATAATGAACATATCTGCAGAGATCAGAAAGAGAGAGAAAAATCTGAGGAACAGCAAGTGGTCCAGTATGACTGGAACAATCGAAGATCCATAAAGGAGTAGTAGAGAAAAACCTGACATTGTTTTGTGCATTGTCTTCAGACACCTGCAGGCTAAATTCTGGATTAAATGTGTACCAGCTGTGTCCCCATAGGCTAATTATTAAATTTCAACCACCCATTTCCTCATGTTCCCAAAGGCCAATATTACCAAAGAATTGAGGTTAAGGATTAAGCAGTTTATCTGATATTTAAATTGGATTTATTTTTTTAATGTTTTTTATTTATTTATTTTTTTTAAACTTTTTTAATGTTTTATTTATTTCTAGGAGAGAGAGAGACAGCGTGAGCAGGGGAGGGTCAGAGAGAGAGGGAGTCACAGACTGAAACAGGCTCCAGGCTCCGAGCTGGCAGTCAGCACAGAGCCCGACGCGGGGCTCAAACCCACGAACCGCGAGATCATGACCTAAGCGAAAGTCGGACACTTAACCGACTAAGCCACCCAGGCGCCCCAATTTTTATTTATTTTTGAGAGAGAGAGAGAGACAGTATGAACAGGGGAGGGTCGGAGAGAGAGGGAGACACAGAATCTGAAGACAGGCTCCAGGCTCTGAGCTGTCAGCACAGAGCCCGATGCAGGGCTCAGCCCAAGCTGGACGCTCAGCCACTGAGCCACCCAGGTGCCCCTGGATTTCATTCCTAATAGCCAACAATACTTTGAAACCGAATGTGACATTTACATGAATTTTTAAAATAATGTAGTCATCAAAGAAATGTTTTATTTCTAGAGAACTGCTTAGGCCTACCCTTTGTGCGGATGCATTCATTCTTCTCCACTCTGGAAAAGTTTGAGAAACTCATTAGGGGGTGAGGACTGAATGAAATAAAATGTGTAAATATTTGGGGCCCCTGGGAGGCTCAGTCAGTTAAGTGTCCAACTCTTGATTTCAGCTCAGGTTGTGACTTCACAGCTCCTGAGATCGAACCCAACATTAGGCTCTGCACTGATAGCACGAAGTCTGCTTGGGATTGTCTCTGCCCCTCCCCTGCTCATGCATGCACTCTCTCAAAATACATAAACTTTAAAAAAAAAAAAAAAGTGTAAACATTTGACCAAGCCTAACCCAAGGTGGTTTTAAATAATTGCTCTCTTCCTTCCCTCAACAAATATTCATCTCCTTCCTTTCCAAGTAGACTCAGTGTATGGTCTTGGGACCAGAGGCATGAGCAACCCGTATTGTCTCCTGGCTGGCACCCTAGGAACTTGTTGGAAATGCACATTCTTAGGTCTACCCTGGACCTACTGAAGACGGGGCCTGATGACCTGTGTTTAACATGCCCTCTAGACTATAGTGACCACCCTGAGGTTTGAGGATCACTGGTTTATTTCCTCCGGTAGCTTTCTGTGACACTTAATGTCCCCGTAGTATCTTAAGCTTTTAGAAATGTCATACATATCCTGTGTTCTTTGGAACAAATGCTCTCGGATTCTAATCACTTAGTGTTCCCCATTTGCTAATGTCACTTGTTATTCTTCAAATATTATTATTATTACCAATCATACTGTTAATGTTACTATTATAACAATGATATTATTATATCATCGTCTTCACTGTCTAACCAACATCCTTATCCCCACCATCTGTTTCGCACTTTTGATCAGAAGGTTAGAGATAGACGAGGTGGTTGTTTTTTTGCATAAGGTTGTTGGACTAAGAGTTCTGTCTTCCCTCTTCTGTCTTGCATCAGCACCTCAAGCAGTGTAGCGTTCTCCCAATCGATTGCCTCACGTTTTCCTAATCCAGTGGATAAACAGACTTGTAGTTCTAACTGAAAACTAGGTGCCCTACTTGAAGCTGTCCTTCCCAAGAACAGAGTTTTTAAGGTAGGGGTGTGTGTGTGTGTGTGTTGACATTTTTACAGCAATTGCTCAAGTCCACGGCCAGGAGATTTAGGGCCCACCTGGAGTTCTCTTAGAGAAGCAGTAATAGCTCCCTAGGGGCCTTCAAAGCCTATCTGTGCCTCGTGCAGCCCAAAAGATGTTGTATGCAGCTTTATTTCTACCCCGTTTTCAAAATGAGAAGAGTAGGGGGCGTGTAAGACACTAAAAATAAGGATAAGTAATTTCTGGATAAGAATTGCCTTGGGGCTTAAAATGGACTGGTTTTTAAATCCAAGTGCCTCTCTACTCAAGCACTGGCTTTGAACATAAAGTCAGATTCATTAAATTCTGGACACCTTGCACGAAATATTCTGTCAAAAAACCATATGTACCGAAATTGCTAGTAATGGAGGCTTCTGATGGAAATGCAGCTGCATTTTAGCTGTAGGGTCGTTCATCAGAAAGTGGGTAGAAAATCAGGCTGGAAATGACCAGACCCAGGTTTTGTTCTTGACTCACATGAAGTCACCACATCGACTATTTAAATGCCCCACTCCCAGCATGGGCTATGTTAAAATAAAAATAAAAAGCATTTGTCAATCAAAGATGAATTTCAGTACCAAGTATTCGTGTTGCTATGGGATTTTCATAAGAAAGGCATACATGGTCATTCTGCTGCATAAAATATAAGCAGTGAGATAGTAGTTTTGTAGGCAGTTTACTATAAAAAAAATAGAGGCTTCATATATATATATATATATATATATATATATATGTGTGTATATAGTATACAAATCTGAGGAGGATATGAGATCCCAGAAAGTTAGCACGCTGATCACTGTATGTTTGTAAGTGCTGTGATTAGCAGTGGTGTCCGTGTAGACATGGTAAATGCCTTATAGTTCCTCAGGTCTCCGATTTCTGCTGTGACAGCAATTCTAAACTCAGATACACTTGCACTTGGACCCCACTCTGGATCACTGTCCATAAATACAAAACTTCTGTTTGTAAGCCAGCAAGCCGAGGCCAACTGAAATGGTGCCCTTTAAGTTTCCTATGACATACACTTCTGACGAAAGGGAGAGAGATCGATTATAGAGTATAAACAAAGTGGGGCTCTGACTAAAAATACCACGCCGTTAGTGCTACTAGAAATCCTCATTCTTTAGCCAAAGGATAATCTGACTGCACTCTTTAATTCTTCATTGATTCTTCTGAAAGAGTAGTCAACAAAAGCAAAACTAGGAACCAGATGCCATGCAATTATATTATTTATACTAAGAACCTAACATGATTACAGGGACCCAGATCATCATATTGCCAGAAGCTCCGAATTTCTTCAAGTTTTACCCTCTTGTTTTATATTTGTAAAGTATTTTTTATTCTAAAATATATAATTTTTAAATATTTTTAAAAAGTTTTTCCTAATCTTCAACTAATACTGAGATGGCTGATACAGAAAGAAGTTGATCATTTTTAAATCTTGTACCTCAAAGGATACTGCCAAGAAAATGAAAAGATAACCCACAGAATATGAAAATATTTGTAAATCATCCATCTGGTCAGGATCTAGTGTCCAGAATATGTCAAGAATTCTTAAAACTCAGGGGCACCTAGGTGGCTCAGCCATTTAAGCATCCGACTTTGGCTCAGGTCACAATCTCATGGTTCGTGGGTTCAATCCCTGTGTCAGACTCTGTGCTGACAGCTCAGAGCAGGAGCCTGCTTCAGATTCTGTGTCTCCCTCTCTCTCTGACCCTACCCTGCTCACTCTGTCTTTCTCTCTCTCTCAGAAATAAGTAAAACATTAAAAAAAAGAATTCTTAAAACTCAACAAGAAAAAGACAAATAACTCTTAAAAAATGGGCAAAGAATATGAATAGACATTTGCCTAAGGAAGACACATAACTGGCCAATAAGCACATAGAAAAATGCTCAACTCATTAGTCATTAGGAAAATGACAATTATATACCACTTCACACCCACTTCACACAAAATCTTGTACACAAATGTTCATAGCATTATTGTAATTGCCAAAAAGTAGAAATGACCTATGTGTCCACCAACTGATGACATGAATAAACAAAGTGTTCTATTCCTACAATGGAATATTATTCAGCCATAAAAAAGGATGAAGTACTAATACCTGCTACAATGTGGATGCACCTTGAAACATTATGCTCATGTTTTCATTATGTTAAAATTATGCTAAGAAACGGCCACCTTTTTTATTATTCCATTGGCATAAAGTGCCCAGAAAAGAGTCTCCTGGGTGGCTCAGTCACTTCAGCAGCTGACTCTTAATTTCGGCTCGGATCGTGATCTGGCCATTTCTGAGTTCTAGCCCCACACTGGGCTCTGTGCTAACCGCTCAGAGCTTTCTTGGGATTCTCTCTTTCCCTCTCTCTCTACCTCTCTCTCTCAAATAAATAAACTTAAAAAAAAATTTTTTTAATAAAATACCCAGAATAAGTGGGGGCGCCTGGGTGACTCAGTCAGTTCAGTCTGACTCTTAATTTCAGCTCTGGTTATGATTTCAGGTTTCTTGCGTTTGAGCCTCACATCCGGTTCTGCCCTGATAGAGTGAAGCCTGCCTGGGATTCTGGCTCCCTCTCTCTCTCCCTCTTTCTCTCTCTCTCTTAAATAAATAAACATTATGTTTTAATGTCCAGAATAAGCAAATTCATAAAGACAAAGAAGATCGGTGGTTGCCAGGGGATGAGATGGGGGGAGTGAATTGGGAGTGAGTGCTCAGAGGGTGGGGTTTCTTGTTAGGGCAATGGAAGTGTTCCAGCATTAGACACTGGGGATGCTTGGACAACATTAAGAATGTGCCAAAATTCAGTGAATTCTACACTTTAAAAAAAAAGACGAAAGAGGGACTGTGTATGATCACAGGTAGAGCGAGAACCCAGCAATTAACACCTATTCAGATTCATGAGGACAATTACAGGATGCAATGCTGTTATCTTTCCTTCTGTTAGAATCTTAGATGTAAGAAAGGGTTTATTGTTTCATTTGCTAAAATACCTGCAGAGAAAAAAGCCTCACCTACCTTGTTTTTATTTACAAAGATCAGATTTGGCAACCCTTAAACACTCAGAGAAATTATCTATCGTGACCAGCATTTGAGAGGAGTGGAGAAAGAACAGCTAATTAGCCACTTGGCCGTGTCACAGGGCAGCCCTTGGGCAACCCTAGGCCAGATCAAGTCACAACAGGAGTGAGGGACCCGTTTCTCCACTGAAAATCGGTGCCATAAATTCAAGGGCGGGGGGGTGGGGGACACAGACAGTACTACACACTAGTTAGACATTTTTGAGAGATAACCATAACCTGCAAAATCCAGAAAGCATTAAAAGTGGGGGGGGGGGGGGGGGGCGCCTGGGTGGCTTAGTCGGTTAAGCGTCCGACTTTCGCTTAGGTCATGATCTCGCGGTTCGTGGGTTCGGGCCCCGCGTCGGGCTCTGTGCTGACTGCCAGCTCAGAGCCTGGAGCCTGTTTCAGTCTGTGACTACCTCTCTCTCTGACCCTCCCCTGCTCACGCTGTCTCTCTCTCTCTCTCCTAGAAATAAATAAAAACATTTAAAAAAAAAAATAAAATAAAAGTGGGGGGGGCGGGAAGCACTTCAGGTCTGTACAAGGGAAGGAAGAGGAGGATAACAGAAAGGGCAGGAAAGGAAAATAAGAGGCAGGAGGAGGGGTGGCCCAGTCACAGAGCAGGGAAGGGGCTGCGCTGTGGGAGCCCGGCCAGCCCACTGCTTCTCACTACGCCTGTAATGGGCCTGTTTTTCCAGGTGACAAACATCTTCGCTAGATGATTTCCACAGTCCTTTCCTCTCCTGGACTTAGGCAGATGCCCCTGAAACACGTAGCTGTAGCATATGAAATATAGGATACCTCACCCCCCACACACATACCCCGTGGCCCCACTCCCTCCCCTCCCTTCCCTCCCCCTCCCCTCCCTTCCCTTCCCTTTCCCTCCCCTCCCCTCCCCTCCCTTCCCTTCCTCTCCCCTTCCCCTCCCCTCCCTCCCCTTCCCATCCCCTTGCCTCCTGCCATCTCTTGTACCCAGCACCATATGTGAACCTGTTCATGAACAAGGAAGAAGGGTTGTAGGCAACTTGAAGCTCCCTTGCTCCCCGACTCCACACGCTGAGCTGGGGGTGACCGTGTATCTTGAAGTCCACACTGACAGTCTTAGTGCCCCTTTTCCTCTCCAGAATTTGCTTCCCACGTACCACCCTGGCATCCCACGTCCCAGCTGGCTCTCTCTGCCTGCCAGTCACAACCCTGTCTCCACCTTCTCAGCTTCACCCCTCCTCAGACCTGGGCCGCCACTGACAGCTGGGTTCCCACCGCCACCAACACTGCTGCCAAACGTCCCCCACCACAGCCCCCCACCAGAACTTATTTGGGGACTATGCCTGTCATTTGGAAGATCTTGGATGAAGCCCTGTGCCCACAGGATTCTGGGAGTAGAAGAATTTTCTGGCGTATGCCTAGTTTTGTTGTGGTGGTTGTTTGTTTGTTTTTGTTTTTTTTTTATAATCCAAGGTTTGGGGGACCTGAAGCTTATATAATCTATAATCTTGGGAACCTTTTTAAGAAAAAGGTTACAAAAATAGCTTACAACTTTCACAAAAACATATGACCGTGTGAACGTGCTGTTAGCTCCCACCTCTACCCCCCACTGCCCAGAGCCTTAAATGGGGCCTATGCAAAGGACGAGCCCTGAAACTGAAGCTTTATTCGCTTCGTGGCCAATGGGCTTCTGGGAACACCGAGTACGATTCACAGACCTTTATTTTTGAAACTTGCTATAGCCTTAATTCAGTTAAATCGTAGTGAGGTGGGCAGAGGCCAAGCCAATTAAAAGAATACTCCAAGGTTAAGGTTAGGTATAGATAATGCTTATATAAAATATTTGCCCTTATGTAATTTTTTAAAAAATTTTAATGTTTGTTTATTTTTGAGAGAGTGAGAGGGGAAAGGACAAAGAGAGAGGGAGACACAGAATTCGAGGCAGGCTCCAGGCTCTGAGCTATCAGCACAGAGCCTGACACAGGGCTCAAACCATGAACCATGAGATCATGACCTGGGCCAAAGACCGACGCTCAACCGACTGAGCTACCCAGGTGCCCTGATACGTAAAATTTTTTAAGTGGCCTCAAAGAAATCCATGTCTGATATGTCTATGGATATTTTCTCTTTTAATCTATATGACAACCTGCAGATGGGGCTAGCAATTTCCCTATTTCACAGATGAAGACATTGAGATACAAAGAATCTAAGTAAGTTGCCCAAACTGCCCAGCTGAAATGGAGAAATGCCAGTCAACAGCCTCTTTCACCTTTAACATTGTTTCAGTCTGTAGATTTTTGTATAATAAGTTGGAGGGGAGAACAAATTTATCTAAAGTAACAAAGTAACGATGTGACCATTTGAGCAAACCGTGGTGGTAGGATAGAAAAATGGATTAACGTTCTTGACATCCTTCCTACCATCTAATCAGACTGGAAATACTGCAGAGGGCTTGCCTTGATGGACAGCTAACTCCTTGACCAAGAAGTTTGTGAGAATCTATTCATGTCTAACTCCTTGTGGCATGACAGAAAACCAAATTGGTGACATCAAAGTCAGTCTTTTCTTGGGTCTTAACTTTTCAGCCTTTGTAGCAGATTTTACCAGGTAGCCACCACGTGGGTCTATTACTAAGAGCACTTGGCTTAAACGGACCAGTTAAAGAATTATTCTTGGTAGGACTTGGGCGGCTCAGCCTTAGGTTGTTTGGTTGGGTTAAGTAACTTAAAAACTAATGTATAATTTTAGGTTTTTATTTATTTATTTTGATAGGGAGAGAGAGAAAGTGCAGGCGCAGGGAGGAAAGGCTGAGAGAGACAGAATTCCCAGCAGCCTCTGCGCGGCCAGCGCAAAGCCGAGTATTTCTTAACCTTCCTAGCAAACCGTTTTTCTTTCTCACAAGTAACAGCCATCCACCAGTTTACCTTTGAACTGTCCCCTCTATTCTTTGATCCCCAGGATATTTTGATCGCTTGTCCCAGTTTTCTTGAATCCTGTATTACATTTGTCAAAATGTTTGAGAAACTCAGCAGGAGGACACTTTGAGAAAGGAACCGCTATATTCTTACTGCCCTGGGTGAGGGTAGGGACGGGGAGTCCCCAAGAAATAGATTAACACAGAGAGCACAGGAGAGTCCCTAGATTTAGCATTAAAGTGTGGATTTTAATTGTTTTCAGATAGTAGGATAAGCAAACATAAACATGAGTATGCTTGTGTCTGCAAAACAGATGCTTGAAAATAGATTATTCTTGAGCAAAGAATAATACAGCTGTAGCTTTAAAAGCACACAGCTAGGTATGAGTGATTCACTCGCAGGTCACTGCCAAGTGCCAAGGCATGTGGCAAGAGTATCAGAATGGAAATCAAGTGATGTGGATTCTAATTTGAGCTGTGCTCTTATCAACCTTGGGCATGACCATGATCCTCTTTGGGCCTTAGTTTCTTATGTATCTAATGAAGGCTTTGGCGTCAGTGATTTATAAGATTTCTTCCTATTCTAAGAATCTGTATGTACTATGAACAACCATTCGGCACACAACTCAGCCCAAGCTGTACAGGGTTGTCAGAGTGTGGAAGACGTGTGGGCACTTGGCCCTTACTATCAGCAGGCCTTCCGAACACGTTCCAAAGATGCCCGTAATCTACGGGTGCTCCTCCAGCGAGCAGAGTGATCAGTAACTGAGCCTACGTGCCTAACCTGTCACCTATTGCTCAAACAGGCAATTGTGAAGCAAAGCTTCACCGTCCTTCCCATGTCTGGTCTTCCCTTTCTCTCTAGAGCAGTTTGGCACAGGAATTTCCACTTGGGTGGAAAAAAGAATTGACTGGCAGATCTTCAAAGTAGAAATAATGACGATAAAATTATCCTGTGAAAGTATTTGATAAAAAATAAACAACAGGGGTGCTTGGGTGGCTCAGTCGGTTAAGCGGCCGACTTCAACTGAGGTCATGATCTCGCAGTTCGTGAGTTGGAGCCCCGCATTGGGCTCTGTGCTGACAGCTCGGAGCCTGGAGCCTGCTTCGGATTTTTTGTCTCCCTCTCTCTCTGCCCCTCCCCTGCTCATGCTCTGTTTCTCTCTCGCTCTCAAAAATAAACATTAAAAACTTAAATAAACAAGTAACAAATAAGCCATGTTCAAAAGTGGTCCTATTTTATACTCTAGTCTGTAATCCTTGGGAAAATTTAACAAATCTGATTAAGAGAACAGATAGTTGTTTGATAGAACCTTCCAATATGGCCCTTCAGAATTGTCCAAAGCAAAATAGACATTATCTATGGTAACCTTCTATAGACCAGAAAAATTATAACATCCAGCTAAGGTAAGAATGAAACTGAGGCTTTTTCCAGCCATCTCTAACTAGAAAATCCAAAGAGCCACCATCATCTTGGCAGTAAACAGTCCCTTTCAGCACGGCTGAAAGCAAAGAAAGAAACGGGTAGGCAAGAAACAGAGGTGATGAGATAGACCATGATTCTAGGAAATTGACTACAAGAAGGAGTAAGTGGAATTGAACAGTAGCTAGAAGCAGCAGCAAAGGAACAGGGGTGGAGGGTGGGGGGGCTAACCAGGGACGTTCGAATGTAGAGGAGATTGTGTACTGGGGGCTTAAGTCATGGACCTAGAGATGAGACCCATAGGCTAGCATCCAGCTACATCAATTACTCAGTAATTAGCACAGTCTAGCTAACTGCTTTGATTGGTTTATTCAGAAAATGAAGACAATAATATTATTTCTTACTTCATACTGTTAGGAGGATTAAGTGGCATCATGTGTGTAAAGTGCTTAACTCAGCACATGCCATGTATTAAGTACTCAGTAAGGGTAAGGGTTTCATTGGTATTCACTGATATTAATGATAATAATAATTGTTAATCATTGAGAAGGAAAGTAAAAGGAAGCTAGCAAGAAAGACCATAAAGTTCCCTGGTGAGATTGAGATAACTAGAATTCCAAGAATTGGGCCTGAAGGGAAGGAGATGTTTAAAGAGGAAGGAGGTACATCTTTTCTCTGAATCTGGAGAAAAGGATAAAAGCATGGATTTCAAGCAGATCTTCTTAAGTTCTCTCACGGTCCGTTCCCTGAAGACGATGGTGGAAGACTAAATAAGTGTGTGCTCTCGGGCCCAGGCGTCCTTAGCATTAAAAGACAGAAATGTCGGGTCACCTGGCCTCAGTTGGTTGAGCATCCGACTCTTGCTCTCAGCTCAGGTCTTGATCTCAGGGTTGTGAGTTCAAGCCCCACGTTGGGCTCCTAAGCTGCGCATGAAGTCTACTTAACAACAACAAAATAGAAATGTCATTCGACTCCCATGCTGTATTTATAAAATACAGGGCAACAGCACATTCTGTTTGGTATGATTTGTTTTAATGTAATGAAGTTACTTAGCAGTTAAATGACTTGGAATTCTTTCTGCAAAACCTCTTATAAAGTGGAGGTGCCTCACTGCTCATGCAGCCTCTGTAAGGTGCCCCAGTTTGAACAGCTCCTAGTCAGACAAAGATAGATGTAAATTGGCAGCGATGTTTGTCAGTGGCACCACCTTGTTTCTAGCCTCCAAGAAGGGAAAGCTTAAGGTCTTCATGTTGGGGTCTGCATCCCAGGGGTACGCAAGGACTTTCCAGGGGATACACGGGCATGGATAAGGGAATTAATTTCCTGGTTTTCAGCTTCCATATGTACTCTTGTATAAAACTGATACACTTAAGACTGTCTGCTCTGAAGGTTCTCCTTTCCCAGCTCCCTTAAAGTCACCCTTTAGCAGCCTTAGACAAGTGAAGAAAGGCATAGTGGGTTGCCCAGGGTGCCACAAAAGTAAAGCAAAGAGGAGCAGTCCCTTTTTTTTTTTTTTTTTGTAATTATATTTTAAAGTATAATTAGCATATAGTTGAGCAGCTCTTGTTTTATCCAGATGGCAAACTCATGGCAACCTTATGTTAAACATTGTATTAATGTTTATTTTTGATGGAGAGAGAGAGACAGAGTGTGAGGTGGGAGGGCGCGCAGAGAGAGAGACACAGAATCTGAAGCAGGCTCCAGGCTCTGAGCTGTCAGCACAGAGCCCCATGCGGGGCTAGAAGCCATGAACCACGAGGTCTAATGCTTAACCAACTGAGCCACCCAGGTGCCCCTATTTATTTTTTGAGAGAGAGAGAAAGAGAGAAAGAATCCCAAGCAGGCTCCATGCTGTCGGCTCAGAGCCTGACTCAGGCTCCAACTGTAAGATTATGACCTGAGCTGAAGTCAGGAGTCAGCTGCTTAACCGACTGAGCCACCCAGGCGCCCCTTATCTATCCATCTTAAAACCAGAATTCAGAAATAAGATGGTCGTTATGAGAGAGAAGTATTAACATGTTTACTAGAACTTAAAAATGAGCCGGGGCCTCTTTTAACAGAAAGGAAGTCTGATCAAGCTGATTAGCCTGCCATCGGCAGATACTTTCCGTATGTGCTTAATGCACAGCTTCAATATACATTTAAAAAACACATCATTTGCTATTGTTGAAGCTTATAAATGATAGATGGCAACTTAAAAAGGTGACGGGGGGGCGCCTGAGTGGCTTAGTCGGTTAAGCGTCAGACTTTCGCTTAGGTCATGATCTCGCAGTTCGTGGGTTCGAGCCCCGCGTCGGGCTCTGTGCTGACTGCCAGCTCGGAGCCTGGAGCCTGTTTCAGAGTCTGTGACTCCCTCTCTCTCTGACCCTCCCCTGCTCACGCTGTCTCTCTCTCTCTCTCCTAGAAATAAAACATTAAAAAAAAAAAAAAAAGTGACAGGGTATGTAGAGCTTTTCATAAGTCTTTTAGGGGCTTATTCCAGCAAGAATCTTGAAGACTATCACAGTGGCACATGCATCTTCAATTTGTCCTTTTCTGTCACCCCGCACATCCAGTCAGTCCTATTGCTTTTTTCCTCTTGTGTCCATTTCAGATTTTGCCCATTTTCCAAACCTTCCTGGCCATTTTGTTACGCTGCTTTGCCCCTCTGGTAGTTAGCCCTGCTGAAGTGACTCTCTGGGGCTCTTTCGTATGTGTGTGTCTTTACCGCACCACCCGCCTCCCAGGAGCGCCCGTTCCTTATCTTCTCTATCCATCCTGGCCACTCCAGTGGCCTCCCACAGCACTGGCTATTCCATGCAGTTAGCACTTCGAGAACATCAGTGTTTGACACTTCTTTTCTCTCTGTCTACAAAGCTCCCTAGGGGTTAAAAAAACATCTCTTTCATTTCTACCAACATTCCCCTGTTTGCCTAATGCAAAGCTGACCACACATAATGGATGCTCAATAAATACTTTCTTGACTGCCTAGAGAATATTCTCTCATCCATTCGTTTTGTCATCCATTCAACAAAGATTTTTGAGACCTCTTTTGTACCAGGAATTGTACTAGGCACTGGGGAGAAAACGGACAAAAATCCCTACTTTCAAAAAGTGATAAATAAATAAAATATGTATTATGTAAAAAAAAAAAAAAAAGGAATAAGTGCTGAGGGGTAACTAGAAAAGTAAAGCAGAGAAGAACAAGAAGTGTGTGTTGGTGGAGGGGGAGGGCAATTTTAGATGGGAAGGTCAGGGAAGGCCTCACTGATAAGGTGACATTTTAGTAAAGACCTGAGGGACTTGAGCTTATCTGTACCGAGAGCATTTCAGGCAAGGAGCCTGTTAATGGCGAGGGCTCTGGGCCCAGACCTGCCCGACTGCCTGGGAGGGAGAGTTTTATGGCTCAGAGAAGAGATGGGTCCGAGAAAGCTGGAGGGAGCAAACAAACCCTGTAGGTTTGGGTTGGATTTTAGCTTTTGCTGAGTGAGCTTGGAGGCCTTCTGAGGGCTTTGAGCTGAGGAATGAGCTGATCTGATAGAATAGAAGTCCTTATGAGTGGGGCGCCTGAGGGGCTCAGTTGGTTAAGCTACTGGGGCTTGGTTTTGGCTTAGGTCATGTTCTTGAAGTTTGTGAGTTTGAGCCCCACGTCAGGCTCTGTACTGACAGTATGGAGCCTGCTTGGGATTCTCTCTCTCTCTCTCTCTCTCTGCTCCCCCCCCCACTCAATATCTCATGCACTCTCTCTTTCTCCCTCTCTCTCTGTCAAAATAAACTTTAAAAAAAAAAAAGAATCCCTGTGAGTGCTGTGTTAGGATAGACTGAAGGAAGGCAAGAGCAGAAGCCAGGAAGGTAGGCGGCAACTATATAATAACACAGGCCAGAGACCATGTTGGCTTGGACCAGGGAAAGAGGTGGTCAGATTCTGGATTTATTTTCAAGGTAGAATGCACAGGATTTGTTGACTGACTGGGTTGAGAGTGGAAGGTGGCTGGGGAGGTCAAGAATGACAGCAAAGTTGGGGCGCGTGGGTGGCTCAGTCAGTTAAGCGTCTGACTTCGGCTCAGGTCATGATCTCCTGGTTCGTGGGTTCAAGCCCCGCGTCGGGCTCTGTGCTGACAGCTCAGAGCCTGGAGCCTGCTTCAGATTCTGTGTCTCCCTCTCTCTGACCCTCTCCTGCTCACACAGTCTCTCTCTCTCTCTCTCTCAGAAATAAATAAAACATTAAAAAAATAAAATAAATTAAAAAAGAATGACAGCAGAGTTGCAGAGCTCCAGTTCTAAGGGAAGGGAGGGTGAGTTGCTGTTGCTCAAATGGGGCAGGCTAGGGGAGGAGCAGGTTTAGTGAGGAGGGTACGTCAGTAGTGCCATTTTGGAGCCTGTTACCTTTGAGGTATCTGTTAGGCCTGCCCCGACTCACAGTGTTGAGTAGTCCACAGCAGGGTGGGGCCCAAGGGAGAGGTCTAGGCTGAAGATGAAATTGGGGAGACATCAGCAAAGGAGTGGTATTTATAGCCAGGTGATAAGATGAGATCACGGGGTGCTTCACTGTTAAAGCAGAGGTGGCCCAATTTCCCGCTTCCTGAGCATCTGATGTGCACCAGGCTTCATGTACAAACCCTAAGCTAGATACCCATTTTACCGATGAGACGGAGGAACAAAAGGATTAGCAGAAACTGGGGACAAAAAGGTTAATCAACCAGCCTGAGGCAGCAGCTAGTAAGTAACAACTGAGGTCTGTCTTAACTCCAACGACCGCGATCTTCCAGCGACCTTCCAACCATACGGCACCTTAACTCAGTAGTACATTGCGTTTTGGGAGAAGTGCTCTGGGCAAGCCAAAGCCAACACCCTTATAAAGCAAGTGTGCTATGAGTCTTCTTTTGAAATGCAATTGGAAGGAAACCCCTTAGTCATTTGGTTGTCACATGGAATGAAGATTAGATTCAGAAGCTCTGATATCCATTTGCCCCAGAATTTTGTCAGATAACGCCTGCTTTTCCTCTCTCTAAGTTGCGGTTTTTTTTGTTTTTTTTTTTTAACAAGAGAAATATGAGCTAAGAAGAGGCGTAGGGGTCTGAGGATACACAGGGAAGGAAGACCGTTAGCAGGAAGGTGAAAGGAGATGTTTGAAAAACAAAGGCCGCCCTGTTTCCCTCCCTCTAAGTTTTATGTGAATGTGTATTTGTATAATTTTGTGTCCACTTACAACATATTAGGCACTGTGCTCACTACTTTATATGCATTGTCCTTACAGCAACTCGCTGAGGCAGATGCTGTCCCCCATTTTACAGATGAGGAAACGGATGCTCAAGGTCAGACAGCTAAAGTATACAGAAGAGTGTGCTATGGGAGATCCAAAGACAGAGGAGGCCTTTAGGAAAAGAGATTGAGCATATAAAAACCTTACTACATAACAAACGTGTAAGGAATGGCACATTATAGTATATAATGACTTACCAAATGAGAGAGAGTCTTATTCCCGAGTACCGGGGGTTTAAGGCATGAGCCCATAACATACAGGGCCATGAGTTCAGTGTGGTCAGAGGTAGTCTTACCAAAGGAAAGAACTGGGTTTTCAAGAATGAGTAGGATTTCACTTGGTAGGGGGGTGGCTGGAAAGGCGTTCCGTGCAAAGGGACTGGCATGACCTAAGCTCTAGAGTCAAAAGACGCAAGACATGTTTGGGCAAAGCCTAGCGGATCAGTTTTAGCTGCAGAGAAATGGAAGCTGTAGCTAGAAATGTAGTTTAGAAGATGGACCCTGAGTCTCCTGGGGCTTAGACACTGGTACTCTGTTGCGTAGTCATCTGGGAGCCCTTGGTGTTTCCTGAGTGGGGGTTGAAGGAAGCGTCCTTGGTGTAGGGCTGCCGGGAGCAGGAGCTTCGGGGTGTGTGCCGACGGGCCTGACCTGCCAGCGGGGCCCAGAAGGCAAAGGAGGAGGTGACAGTGCTGAGACCCTATGGGAAGAGGGACTAAGGATGGGGGGCGGGGGGAGGCAAAGACGCCTTCAGGCTCCTGAAATGGCTGTGTGACCTGGAGAATGACGGCGCCATACATAAACCAGAAGCCAGGAGAGGGCTGAGTAGGGGAAAGTCGTGTTTTTGTTAATACAGCTTCAAATGTCCGGCCAGGAAGCTAGAAATGTGGAACTGAAAATTGAGGAGTTAGGATTAAAGACGTGAAGATCCTGTTAAGGATGAGAGTAGAAGCGTTTCCAGAGCGGCGGTGGAGCAGAGCACGGTAGGAGAGTCCACACTGAGTCCCGGAGACCAGCCATATTTAGGAGCCAGAAAAAAAGCCTTCAATGAAAGAGAAAAAGAAAGATGGGTCTGTGAGATCTCTTCACATTGTAGCTGGCCACCCATCAGAGCAAGCCCAGAAAGCGAGCGTGAACATTTAGGAACTTTGTAACAGTTGCACATCATCAAGCCCACAACTCTGTATTTTACAAAAAGTATTGGTCCACGACAGGGGGCACCTGGGTGACTCAGTCGGTTAAGTGTCAGGTCATGAACTCCCAGTTTGTGGGTTCAGGCCCCACGCCGGGCTCTATGCTGACAGCTAGCTCAGAGCCCGGAGCCTGCTTCAGATTCTGTATCTCCCTCTCTCTCTGCCCCTCCCCCACTCACATTCTCTGTGTCTCTCAAAAATAAACATTTAAAAAAAAATTAACAAACGTATTGGTCCACAGCAAATGGGAAGTTTTAAAAACTTGTCTGCACACCAACTGAGAAGTGCAGGGTTGGAGGCTAAGAGGACCAAGAGACCCGCTTTTAGGTGTATCCCTAACAGAACGGAAAATATATGTTCATGCATAAACTTGTACACAAATGTTCCATAGCAGCACCATTCATAGTACCCAGGAAGTGGACACAACCCAAATGTCCACTGATTAGAGAATGAATAAACAAAATGGTGTATCCAAAAACTTTTTTTAATCTTTATTTTTGAGAGAGAGACAGACAGGGTGTGAGTGGGGGAGGGGCAGAGAGAGAGGAAGACACCGAATCCGAAGCAAGTTCCAGGCCCTGAACTGTCAGCACAGAGCCCAGCTCAGGGCTTGAACTCATGAACCATGAGATCATGACCTGAGCTGAAGTCGGACACTTAACCGGCTGAGCCGTCCAGGTGCCCCACAAAATAGTGTATCCATAAAAGGGATATTATTCAGCCATAAAGAAAAAATAAATGCACTGTGTGCATAGCTTAACAAATGGAGAAGTTGAATCACTATGTTGTACACCTGAGACCGATAATAACATAGTATGTCAGCTATACCCAAATAAAACAATGTTTTTAAAAATGAAGTACTGAGGGGCAGCTGGGTGGCTCAGTTGGTTAAGTGTCCGACTTCAGCTTAGGTCAGGATCTCACAGTTTGGGAGTTCAAGTCCCGCATCGGGCTCTGGTGCTGACAGCTCGGAACCTGGAGCCTGCTTTGGATTCTGTGTCCCTCTCTCTCTGCCCCTCCCTTGCTTGTGCTCTGTTTCTGTCTCTCAAAAATAAAAAAAACATTTTTTAAAAAATGAAGTACTGATATGTACTATAACATAAATAAACCCTGGCAATTTTATGCTAATTAAAAACGGCAGACAGAGAAGTCATATTTATGACTCCATTTCTATGAAGTCCCCAAAATAGGCAATCCTTGTAGACAGAAAGTATCCCCTGCTGGTTGCCAGGGCCTAGGAACAGGAGTGAACGGAGAATGACTGGAAACAGATATGTGGTCTCTTTTGGGGAGATGGAAAATCCTGGGAGTAGGTAGTAGAATGTACAAGCTTGTGACTATCCTAAAAACCACTGAATTCCACACTTTGAAACAGCAAATTTTATGGCATGTGAATTATACCTCAATAGGAAGAAAAAGGAAAATCTAGGAGGGCAGGTGGGTAAAGCAGGGAGGAAGACAAGGCCCGGATGTGGCCATCATTCCGTGTATCAGCAGTTCATCAGTTCCCAAAGTGAGCCCCAAGGGGTCACTGAGAACCTTAAAATTCTCTTTGCTGTAATATTAAGATGTTCTTGGCCTTTTTTGCTGCATCAACATTTGCTCTGATGGTACAAACAGTGGGTCGACTGCTGGTGTCTTAGCGTGAGTCAGGGCAAGGGCACCTGCTGTACCCGCCATCACCAAATTCACCGCAGTGCACTCTCAGTCCAAGAAACAGAGGTCCAGTTCACTTAAGAATATCCTTGATGAAAAAAAAAAAAAAAAAAAAAGAATATCCTTGATGAAGCATCAATAGGATTAATTTTATTAAATCTCAAGCCTTGAGTATGCATCCTCTTAATGTCATGTTTGAAGAACTGGGAAATACACACAAAGCCGTACTGCATCCTGAAGTTCAGTGGCATATGGAGGCGAAGCTCTTGTGCAGCGCTTGAGCTGAGTGTTGAATTAACAGCTCCTTTCTTCATTGAACCCCGTTTTTACTTGAAAGAATGACTGACAAACAGACTGGTTGCTGAGACATGGGCATTTGGCAGATAGTTTCTCAAAAATGTACAGAGCGAGCCTGTCACTTCAGGGAAAACAACAGGCAGTATTTGTAGTCAGTACTAAAATTGACGCTTTCAAGTGAAAATTCGAATTTGGGAAAACCTGTATGTTACCGTGAGCTTGACAACTTCCCAACACATAAAGGCTTTTCTGCTGGAAATCAGTGGTGATATTAAGAAATATGATTTTAGCTGGGGAGCACCCGGGTGGCTCAATCAGTTAAGCGTCTGACTCTTCATCTCAGCTTCGGTCTTGATCTCAGGTTTGTGAGTTCAAGCCCCACATTGGGCTCCACACTGGGCATGAAGCCTACTTTAAAAATATATATATATGATTTTTTTGGTATTGTCTTCTAACAACATATGTCAATATTTAGAAGATCTGCCTAACTCAGTGAACCAGTATTTTCCTAATGACAAATACATGGTATTTTTTATGTTTGTTTATTTTTGAGAGAGAGAACAAGCAGAGGAGGGGTAGAGCGAGGGAGACAGAGGATCCGAAGCAGGCATTTTGCTGACAGCAGAGAGCCTGATGCGAGGCTGGACAGGCGCGCCCAGACCAGTGGATTTTAATGTATCGGTATGAGAAGTTCATTGATACGGTTGCAGATCCCACACTGTAACTAACTCTTCGGAAACTACTTACTTGTCCAGTTTTGGTATAGTAACAAAGAATAATACTCAAAAGGATCTGAAAAGGCTACTAAGATTCTCTTTCCAACTGGGTGAAGCCAGTTTTTCTTCATATGCTTTAACCAAAACATAACATATTAACAGACTAAATGCAAAAGCAGATTTGAGAATCCTGCTATCTTCCATTTAGCCAGACAAAGGCTAGAAATTTGTAAAAATGTAAAACAATGCCACTGTTCTCACTGAGTGGTTTTATTTGTTTTGGAAAAATATAGGGTTGTTGTTTTTTTCATTAAAACTATGTTACATAGTATGCAATTGGTTTACTATTTTTTTAATGAATTAATAGTTAGATACTTTTAAATTTTCTTATTTATTTATTTTGAGAGCAAGAAGGAGAGAGAGAATCCTACTAAGTTCCACAGTGTCAGCACAGATACGTGGGGCTCAAACTCAAAAACCATGAGATCATCACCTGAGCCTAAATCAAGACTCAAACACTCAACCCACAGAGCCTCCCAGGTGCCTCTTATTTTCTAATACAGTAGCTATTGATGGATAGTATCCGTACTAACAAATGTTGTTGAGGTCCTCAGTAATTTTTAAGAGTCTAAAGAGACCAAAAAGTTTGAACACCACTACAGTATGCTATGGACATTATACCAACTCTTTATATGGTGCTTGAGGTAGTTTTCTTCTTTGACAAAACTCATATCAGTATCTAAGCCAACACATAGCAGTTCTTGTCGAATTCTGTCTTCTCTCTCACACTTGCCAAAAATGCTCTATACTCCTTTCACCGGGGTAATATGAACCACTGACTGATCGAATGAGGTCATACCATATTCCTCCAGAGTCCAGAAATAGCTATACAGGTTGAAAGTCAAATAAATTAATCAGACTTGAATATAAACAGCTCATTGCTTTTTTTTTTTAATGTTTCTTTATTTTTGAGAGAGAGACAGACAGAGTGCAAGTTGGGGAGGGGCAAAGAGAGAGGGAGACACAGAATCCAAAGCAGGTTCCAGGCTCTAAGCTGTCAGCTGTGAAATCTCACAAACTGTGAGATCATGACCTGAGTTGAAGTCGGATGCTTAACCAACTGAGCCTCCCAGGTGCCTCTAAACAGCTCATTTCTATTTCCTCAAATGAAACCCCCAAACATGTAGGATTCGTAAGTAACTTCACAACTGTTGTGCAGAGAACAAAACTGTTGTGCTCAAGGAGTTCCATGAGCAATCTAGGTTGTGGCCTCCTCGTTTCTGACTCAAGTGGCTCTTGGACCTGAGGGATCGAGTGACTGGAAAATACAGCTGGAAACGCTCTGTGACTACTGAACCTCTAAAGAGGACCCCCTGCAGTGTGCCTTGAGGTTCAGAGCATTTTGAAGGCCCTAGTTTTTGCTGTTGCAATGGTCCCATTCTGGTAGGGGAGCCTCGAGGTTTAGCACGTATGTTAGATCATCATCCGTCTGCTCATGAGTTTCTGAAGCGCCCCCTCCCCACCTTTAAAACCTAATCAAAAGGAAGAAACAGTCACAGTATAGCCAACAAGGTCTGTGCTTCCCAAACAGAATACCTGGCATTATCCAGCGTTTATATAAACATTTGTGGAAGGAATGAGGGAGCCAGTGATCCACAGGGTATCTAGCAAATTAACTACTTGCATGACGCTATCCCTTTGTTTATAAAACAAATGTCTGCATGTTTGGTGCTGTTGTGGAAAAGACCAGAGCCCCCAGTCACCTGGCTAAGAACTTGTTATTCTCAGGCCCCTGTGAGTCCTTCTGTCTTGCTCTAGGATTTCAGTGAGGTGGTGCTTCTTAACCCTTTCTGAACGTCACGGTCACTCGGACCTGACGATCAGACTCGTGGGCGGCCGGCGAGTGACAGGGTGCCCTCATTGGTGTTTCGGGCTCCTTCAGGTGACTGCAGCCATTACAGTAAGCATGGGCTCCCATCAGAGAGCGTGCAGGTGCTCGCCGGACAGCACCCTCCCCCACACAGCACATCCCTGGAGGGGTGACTGGGCAGCCGGGCCCGAGGCCCGCTGGGCTGGGCTGGGTGGCAGCCAAGAGCCAGGTTGGATGTTTACACAGCCAGGCTCGGCTCTGGGTTGTCCCAGCAACTCGGCAGACACGCAGCTCCATCTTCCTCCCCGCAGCTTCACTCCAGGCTTTCCTCTCCTCTGTTAGCACCTCTGGGTTTGTGGTGCCCTGGCCTGCTGCCTTCTGTGTATTCTTCTGCCCGTTGCTACATCTTCTTGCGTGATTACAAGTGTGGACTCACCAACCCCCACCCCGCCCCCCACATATCCCTGAAAACAGGAGCGAGGGGCCTTGAGTGGCCAGGACAGATGTCACCAGGCCGGTGCACGAAGTCTACTGTAAGGAAAGCACCCAAGACTCTTGCTCTTACAATTTTTTGTCACACCTTTAAGACAAAGGTATGGTTTCTAAGGCCTTCAGTAAATTCGAAATTGGGAAAGGAACTCTTCAAAGCTCAGGAAGTGACTTCTGAGCCCTGAATCGCAAGGGAGGGGCATGAAAGCTCTAAGGAATGGATAGAAGCACTCAGAACGCCGGACCGGGGGGGGGGCTACAGGGTCAGGCGCAGCGGTCTCACGCACCTCAACAGGTCACAGAGCCATCACCACTGTCCTCCAGAGTCATCATGGCCCAGGTCACCAAGAAATGTGAAGTATATTCAACTTAAGGAAGCAGAGTAACGAGTGCTGTGTTTGTTTTTTTTTTTTTTAAATGTTTTATTTATTTCTAGGAGAGAGAGAGAGAGACAGCGTGAGCAGGGGAGGGTCAGAGAGAGAGGGAGCCACAGACTGAAACAGGCTCCAGGTTCCGAGCTGGCAGTCAGCGCAGAGCCCGACGCGGGGCCCGAACCCACGAACCGCGAGATCATGACCTAAGCGAAAGTCAGACGCTTAACCGACTAAGCCACCCAGGCGCCCCACGAGTGCTGTGTTTTTTAATTTCAAGCATTCGAAACGGTTTTAGTGCTTCCGGTTGGTTAAAGGTCTTCATGCCTTAAAGAGATAAGCTCTTGACTATCTATAGATGAGCTTATTTATCAGTACTCTAGATAATTAAGATCTACCTATTATTGCTTCTATTCTTTTGTACTCCTGCTCCAAAAACATTAAAAATGAAAAGCAGGGGCACTTGGCTCAGTCACTTAAGCCTCTGATTCTTGATTTCATCTCACATCGCAATCTCACAGTTTGTGGGATCGAGCCCTGCATCAGGCTCCACGCTGAGCATGGAGCCTGCTTGGGATTCTCTTTCTCCCTCTCTCTCTGCTCCTCCCCCACTCATTCGCATGAACTTTTCCTCTCTGAATAAATAAAATTTAAATGACGGGCGCCTGGGTGGCTCAGTAGATTGGGTGTCTGACTTCTGCTCAAGTCATGATCTCACGGTTCCTGGGTTCGAGCCAACAGCTCAGAGCCTGACCCCTGCTTCAGATTCTCTCTCTCTCTCTCTCTCTCTCAATAAATAAACATTTTTTAAAAATGAAAAGCAAAAGACTTAAAGCAATTGGACCCTATTCTATATACTCTCTAGTACCTGGCTCTGGTTCTTAGCAAAACTTGTGCGTTCTGTCCCTGTCTGACTATGAAAGCGTTCATGGATGTCTCCCTGTCCCTCAAGTCTAGTAATCCTATATCACTTCGTCTCCACTAGCTAGAAAATACCCATTACAGGGGCCCCTGGGTGACTCAGTCAGCTCAGGTCATGATTTCACAGTTCATGAGGCTGAGCCCTGCTTCAGGCTCTGCACTGACAATGCGGAGCCTGCTTGGTATTCTCTCTCTTTGCCTCCCCTGCTTGCTCTCTTTCTCTCAGAATAAATAAACCTTCAAAAAGAAAGAAAGAGAATAAACCATTACATGCCACCTCCTTCCTCATTATATGCTCTATAATCAGAATACCTGGCATAGAGTAGGTATTTAACAAACATCTGTCAAATTAATGAGCCTGTGATCCACAGGCTATCTGCAAAATTAACTACTTGCAAGAAGCTGTAAATTTGTTAAAGAGCCTAGCCCATGATGAGAACAGCAATCAGAGAACATCAGCAAGTCCTAGCACCAAGAAGATCAAATAGTTGATTCACTGTTACTTGAAAAAACCAGGATACATAAATACCCAAGCTGTGTTGGTAAATTAAAAGAAAAAGAAAAATATGGGGCAAAGGACTAGGACATAGGCCAATATAAAACATGATGATCCATTTTCCTATTCACTTAATAAATAATTGAGCACTTTCTTTGTGTCTAACACGTTCCTAAGCATTGCAGCATTAACCACACTCGCCCGCATATTGCCCCTGAAAAACTAACTGCAACCTATAATTTGACAGCAAGAGATGCAGCGACTGTAAATCATGAGCAGCTCCAGAACACTAATTACGCGGTGATAGGATAGGTGAAGTGTCCTTCCAGAAAGACGTGGGGCTTCCAGTTCTCCACACATGCTCCGCTGCAGGAGCATTGCCAAGCACGTTAACCAGGCTTCTTGACAGATCGCTCCTGACAGAACACTGAGTGTGTAGTAAAGCCAGGGAACGGGCTAACTCTAGTTTAGAAATACCAAACGCCATTGACCCTTTTTAATTCCACAAGCTGCCTTTCGCCATGCCTGACAATTTATGGCCCAGAAGGAGACCCCTTGTACTTTGATCGTCGTGGCCCGGGGACCATACTCGGAATCTCAGCTTTCGATGACATTTTCCCAGGATATTTGCGTGGATTTATAACACAGTTGATGCCCAGACCTCAGTGTGTGAGGATTCTGCAACTGTTTATGCAGTCAGCAATCCCACTTGGTAGCCTGGATTTAATTTACAGTTGTCCTCTTAATAATCTCAATAAGCTGATATTATTCTGTTAATAAGACAGGTGATGAAATCATAATCGAGCATAAAGGTGCAAACAAGCGTCTCAGGTATCCTCAGGCACCCTTCATTAGAAAAAGGCAAGAGAAAATTCCTAGCAATATTTAATAGGCTATAGAGGAAACTTAGTCTTAGGACCCAGTTTTGTATTGCCTTGGTGTAAAATTCACATCTTCAGCTTAAAAAAATCTTATATTTATTTAATTTTGAGAGAGAGGCAGAGACAGAGTATGAGCAGGGGAGGGAAAGAGAGAGAGGGAGACACAGAATCTGAAGCGGGCTCCAGGCTCCGAGCTGTCAGCACAGAGCCTGATGCAGGGCTCAAACCCATGAACCATGAGATCATGACCTGAGCCGAAGTCGGACGCTTACCCTACTGAGCCACCCAGGCGCCCCCATATCTTCAGGGTTTTTTTTTTTTTTTTAATGCTTATTTATTTTTGAGAGAGAGAGAGGGAGACACAGAATCTGAAGCGGGCTCCAGGCTCCGAGCTGTCAGCACAGAGCCTGATGCAGGGCTCAAACCCATGAACCATGAGATCATGACCTGAGCCGAAGTCGGACGCTTACCCTACTGAGCCACCCAGGCGCCCCCATATCTTCAGGGTTTTTTTTTTTTTTTTAATGCTTATTTATTTTTGAGAGAGAGAGAGAGAGACACAGTGTGAGCGGGGGGGGGG